>NC_056735.1:779572982-779677982 GCF_019279795.1 Protopterus annectens
TCCAACTCTGTGTAAACTATCTATAAAAATATGATAACCAACAAATAAACATTAAAATTAGCAAATGCTAACATAACCCTCTCTCTACAGTCTAAAGCACATTAACAATGAACTCGTACTATAAAAATGTAAAATGTACATCAGAACTGTACAAGAAAAAATATTCATGAGACATTTCATTCATAAAAATATACTCAAACTACTTAAAGCCCTATTCAGTAAAACATATGTGATTAAAAAGCTCATATTAATTTCAAAGGAAAACGTTATATAACCTATAAAAATCACAGAAAATAATGATAAATGGAGTATATCGGAGACTACTTTGTGTAATATGCTAAATACCCTGCACTGGAGGATTAGAGGACTGCAAATGTAATACTGGCATTCTGAATGTACTGAAGACCAATCTGCATCTGCTAATCATGCACCCTAATACTTTATGCCTGGGCCAGCTTCCCCCTTTGCCTCACCTTAGCTATGCCATATGGTTTAACAGGACCTGCCAAGAAAACCTCCCTACAGTATAAATCATGAAGGAAGTATATGTGAGAATTAATAATATGGCATCCACACAGAGCAGGCAGAGGCTTCCATAAAAGCAATGAAAGTTTTCTCTGGCATGTTCTTCCAATTTATAGTTCTTCCCTTGAGTGTGTTGTTGACTCCTGTAGCACATTCTGAATCATGCATTATTGGAAACATGGTGCCAGTGACATGATTGCATTATTATTTCATATGTGCAAACAATCTTTTAGAATAACTTCCTTAGTGTGTGTTAGTATACAAATATTTATAAACATTCTCTTGACTTTTATGATGTTTTGGCATTCTTTCCATCCTCCACCACCAGTCAGCAGTAACCAAAATCATACAAGAACTGGCTGCTTGGGTAAGTCTGCCCTAAGCATATATATGCAAAACATAGTACACAAATATGGATGGGGATGCTTTGCTATAACTACAGCAGAAATGGTCACATTTGATCCCAGTGATATGGAATCTGTTGGATTAAGCACAGATTGTTTGTCAGACAGGGCAGTAGTATGAAAAAAAATGTTGTCTAAGAGTAAAGTGGATTATTACAGCTAAAGGGCTGGCATTTTTCCATAAGATCTATCAAACCTTAAAATCTGCATTCTGCAAATATCATGTTTCTGGAACCAATAATTATGGCATCAGCAGGCTATAGCTGCAAAACACCTGTTTAGCTTCCCTGCTATGAGAAGATACAACACTACTACTTAATTATGTTCCGGAATTTAGTCAGTTGCAATTTAAAGTTGCATTTTATGAGTCAATGAATTATGTAAAATGCAGCGAATATAATTTGCAATTACAGCAAATATGATTTGTTTACAATTGTTTATTTATTTGTATTTATTTAACACTTTGTAGACTGGGTTAGTCCCACTTGGCCAATGACAGCTTTTTAGGGGAGACCCAAGGTAGTATTCTTACTTACTAGCGGAAATTTGGCCATAACACCAGGAAGTTCCTCTACTATTTTCATTAAGTGCAAAGGGATCTTTTACATCCACCTCAGGCAGATATAAGTATTTTTTAACTAAAGTACAAGACAACAATGAAATAATTGTACAAAATGTACTTCTGAAGACTAGCTGGATAAGAAAATATGAAGAAAATATTGATTTTATATATATATATATATATATATATATATATATATATATATATATATATATACAAGCAAAGGAATGTACAATGTTACTGATAACAATTACTAACAGATCTGTGTCCTACTAATTCCATCTTTATTGTTTTCATGAAATTTAGAGAGCACACTGTAATTGAAACTCTAAGCTACATTTCAGAAGTTTCTGTTTCTCATTAGCAATAAGGTAAGATGATACATTTTTTACTGAGCCAGCAACTATTATGGAAAACTCTCTAAGTTTCCAACTTTAGGAAGACATTACTTTTCAATAGAATGGTAGCTATTTTAATAAAAATAACTTTAAAACCCTGAGGGGCTAAACATGTTTCACTTTTCTGTGACAGATAAGCAATTACTTAAGACATGCCTCCAGAAGCAAGGTAGGTAGATGTTCCTGAAATTAATAGACTAAATATTATTGAATGAAGTTATTTTAGTACTAAGATGTTACAGTTAGCAGAAAAGTCAAATTATAAAAGTTTATGTCTGCAAGTGTGAAAGCACACATCTGCCAATATATACCTCTATGGAAGCACATTAATTCCAAATATGTGAAACGTCAACGTGTTGCAAACATATAGAACATATACAATATGTAAAGCATTTGGATACTAAAGGTTAGCTTGTTCTAGCTTGCCTGCTATAACTCTGTAGCCATAATTAATGTATTCTATTTTCAGTTCTTGCCATCCCACTCAGATTTTTGGAATGTTTTAAAAATAAAACACATTCACGAAGCACATCTGAGACTCATTTCCAACAATGTTTTAAACCAAGCATTATGCTGTAAAATGTCAACATGGTATCATGCATACCTTTGTAAACTAAATGCAAATGCTAAAAATCATTTCTAGATCCCAGCTAAATATTACATGGGTTTGCTCTTAAGAATGTTTAAGTCAAAACATCTGAATATCAACTATGAAATAAAGCTGTAGAACTCATAAAAACACTACAGAGATTTCTAGAATCCAGAGTATTATAACATTAGTATCAGCTAAATGGTAATGATGATGACAGAAGCATCAGCACAGAATATGATTATTGATTGGTTTGAAACAGAGCAGCACATCTGGTCTAAATATATGCAGAATGGTTGTAGGGGCTAAGTTGGCTGCAAGTGTTATGGAAGCCACACTACTGCAGCTTCAGTATTAGAAAAATCTTCACTAGATGATAATCATTAGTTAGATAGTGATAAAGAAAAAAAGAAAGCGATGTTAACGGATGGGAATTATAAATCCCAAAATGTGATAGGGAAGCAAAAAAAAAAAAAAAAAAAAACTTAACTCACAAGTGCATCATGCCAACAGAAATTAAAATGGCATAGTGCCAGGGCTGGTAGCAGCTCAGCAGGTGGGCACAGGTATATTAATTTGGGATCCAGACACATGCTCGACTAGCATATGTCCAATTCACAAAACATCGAACACATACATGAAAATGCTTAACATCGAAAAGCACTTCCGTGTATGTGTGCCTGTTTCGTAGATTGGACTACAGTACGGGTAAGGGGAAATTCCCTTTTCCCCACTGTAGTGCAACCTTGGAGTGAGAATATTAAAGTAGGGGGGTGTGGGGGCTTGCAGGGAGGTGACCCCCCCTGCAGAAACATATATATATTTTTTGAACTACACATACACGGAAGCGCTTTTCGATGTTAAGCGCTTTTGTGTATGTGTGTTTGATGTTTTGTGATTCGGACACATGCTAGTCAAGCATGTGTCCTAGACCCATTAGTTTATACCACAGCTAAGGCACTTTAAATTGGATAGAAAGAAGTTATTTTACTCTGGACCTCAATGAGCATGATGAGCCACAGCTGTATATATCAAGTGAAAGAACATTCCATTTGGAGAGTATTGCAGTGAAAGGTCAGTCACCCCATCTGTGAGGAGCACATATCATTACATGCAGCTGCTGGTGTAGCCTGTTAGGACCATAACTGGATACTAAGCCTGACAGCCATATGATCATGGTTCACTGGTAGTCTTTTTGTGGTACAGAGTTAAATCTCTTGTACAGATGTAGAGAGATCCTCTCGTACTCCTAACATAAGCATCCTATGCAGCTTAGTATATTACAGTGGTAGCACATGTCTGTGCCAGTGGATGTACTATCATTATTATTATACAGTATGCTGAGCTGCAGAGGGAAGGGGCTAGATTGTTATACTGCAGACTTGGTCACTCTGTCCCAAAATAGTCTTGCTAAATAATGTCTTACGTGGTGCTCATCTTTTGTCTTATGTGTAAGAAAATATCCTAGCCTGCAGAATAGATCTAGTTATCACTGGAGACATGACATACTAGGGCCTATTTCTGGCAGTTGATGACACCAAAAGTCAACATTTGACTGAGCACAGAAGAATGAAAGCTTAGAAATTAAAAGCCAAAAACACTCTCATTCCTATAGCTTAGGTGAGTAAAACCCTGACTTTGTTCCAGCTGACTTGCCTAGTGATTCTGGCTCATGGTTAGCTGGCACATGCAGATGGGACAGATATAGCCAATGTCAACTTGCCCAACTCAAGTGGTGAAGGTGATGTGACTGGTTAAGGGCAAGGAAAATAACCATTCTTGCATTACTAGTGTATAGCACTTTATAAAGAATACAAAATATGTGAAAGCCTACATGCGTCGTCCAATGCAAATGTGATGCGAAAGTCACAGCCACAGTGTTGAGGTTTGGGTAAAGCACAAAACCTCAATCCCTATCATGTATAATGACACTACTCCTTGCTCCACAATATTCCCATGAGTAACAACTAGGCCATAGACATGGCTGGAGCTAGATTGTCAGAGTTGGGGGTTGAACTAAAAAAAAAGAATTACAAGAAAGCTCAAAATCTGAGAAAGAGGCTAGTTTTAGAAATGTATTATCCCATGTTGCAAACCAGAAGTGCCAAGGTAAATATGTAAACTGCACTTATCTAATACTGGAGAAGTAAAACTTGTAGAGTCCCAACATCACTACTGACCACTGTACCTTGATAGTTACTGTGTTCCAGCATAAACAGACAAAGCTATAAAACCACTCTATCACAAAAAGAGAAACCCAAGCTGATGCAGATGGTTTCTAGTTCTACTAGGGAAGCAGAAAAGCAAATTACAAGTGATATTGGTTCTGTATATGTAACAGAGCAAATGTTTGCAAGGAGTGAGCTTTTACCATTCCAATCACTGAAAGCAGGGGGCTTATGAAACCATCTGGCCATTATCACCTATCTGATGTTAGTGCCAGTCCAGCTGTGAAAAAGGCACCCCTAGTTAGAAACAAACTGAAGAACTAAGCCTGTGAGTCAGCAATATGAACCAGTGTGGCACTCATTTGCCATTGTTTTTTAATGACTAAACGTAGGTCTCAGTTCTACTTTGTGGCATTCGTTAGTATCATAATGCTGGAAATGTGTTTTTCCTTTGGATATTATGAATTTTATTCTGGAAAATGTGACCCTTCATTTTTAAGCTGCTCCTACAAACACATACATAGCTCCCCTTGCAGTATCTTTTGAAAATTTGTAAACACACTTGGTCATTGAATTTTAGTCTGTTTTCTGTCAGACTTAACACATTAATTTACCAGCTACATCTCCTACACCCATCCTGTCTACCATAATTAACAGCCAACTGTATTAAATCTTACACAGTTGCTATGTACAGGGTCAGTGAAAAAAATACACTGGATTATTTGGATTATTACTGAATATTTTAATTATAGTAATATAGAAAATAATACTTCAGTTTTGGAGTAATGTTTTTTTTTTTTTTTAATTCGTTTTAGATTTCATTCCCAAATAATGTATCTGAATCTTGGTCAGATTTTCATCCAGGTAAGTTTAGGATTAATTAAATAACAACAAAGTGTAGTAATCAGTTTATTGCTGTTATTTAGTTATTTTACTTCCTTTCAAGTTGTTTTACAAAATGTTTAGGATTATTTTTTTTCTGTGAGGGGCTATGTCTCTTGTACCCCTGCTATTTAATTTTATAGAACAGACCATTCTAAATTGTTACTGGGCAGGTAAAACAAGTCTGCCACTTTATGGTAGCATAGTAAGCTGCCTTGAAGCTTGGACAGTAAAATTAGCAAATGGCATGTTTTTACACTCATTAAACAGAGCTTTGCTGCTCAGTGAGCATAAAACTAAAATATAAACTAAATAAAATGAAAAAAGAAGAGTGTGGGCATGTGTGTGTGTGCTTGTGTGCATGCAGGAGAGTGTGAGAGAGACAGAAAGATACAGACAGACAGAGAGAGAGAGAGAGAGACACACACACACACACACACACACACACACACACACACACACACACACACACACACACACACACACACACACACACACACATTCACCCACACATTCACCCACAATGCTAAATGTAATAGCAGTCCATCAGCACAGACTTGTTAAACATTAAAAAGTATGAAACAGTCTGGCATTATTGACTGACTTTAGTCCTCAGTGAATTTTCAGGAACTTAATGGACAGCACTAAGCATCAAAATCAGGGAAAAAAAGTGGGGGGAGGTTGCAATGTCTTTCATTCTATTCTTTTTAGTTTCATTCATTGCTCTCAAGGACACATCTAGGGGTGGCAGCGGTGGTGCAGTGGTTAGCATTGACACATCACAGCAAGAGGTTCTCTGGTTTGATCCTCAGCTGGGGTGCCTTATGTGTGGAGTCTGCATGTCCTCCCTGTGGTCGCGTGGGTTTCCTCCGGGTTTTCCGGTTTCCTCCCACATCCCAAAGACATGCAGTAGGTGGATTGGACACTCTAAATTGGCTCTAGGTGTGAGTGTGTGCATGTGTGTGCCTTCTGTGGAAGGTTGGGCGCCGAGCTGGCAACTTGACACTGTAAAACTCCACTGCCAATCATGAGCGGACAGGTGATCTGCTGTGGTGACCCCTAACCGGGAAAACCCGAAAGAAGAAGAAGAAGAAGCTCTCAAGGAGACATCTAAGGATGTGTTCACTCAAAAAAGTGGTTGTTAAGTTCTCTGTATATGTGTGTGTGTGTGTGTGTGTGTGTGTGTGTGTGTGTGTGTGTGTGTGTGTGTGTGTGTGTGCATGCGTAAATGTGTGCATGCGTCTGTGTGTGTGTGTGTGTGTGTGTGTGTGCATGCGTAAATGTGTGCATGCGTCTGTGTGTGTGTGTGTGTGTGTGTGTGTGGACTTTTTCAATGTATATGTGTATGAGACTGTCTGTACTTCTGAGTGTGTGTGTGTGTGTGTGTGTGTGTGTGTGTGTGTGTGTGTGTGTGTGTAGACATTAAATAGTTACATAACTTATATTTTGGATGTAAAATATTTCCTCTAACAACAATTACATATGCTACAGCAAGTTTGAAACATTAGGCCGAGGAATTCTTTTACATTAAATTATAAAAACTATATATAGTAATAAAAAAACAAAATTCAAAACTATTTTACAGATAACCCATTCTCTAAGCACAATAATGCCCTCTGTGGTAGGTGTTATTTGAAAATAATGTAACTTCCAGGGGTGGAGAGGCCCTTCATTTATGGTAATAGCACCCCTGGGTATCCATTATTTCCTCAACAATGTCACCCCTATTGTGCCTTATTGCTTGCATAATCAAATCTTGGTCACTACAGCTCATGATAGGGAGAAAATACTTTCAGGGTGACCCTTGTTCCATGGCTGATACACCCAAATTTTCTGATACCTTGACAAATGTACACTTCATCTGTGTTGCAGTCAGCTTGAAGTTATTCAGAAACACTAGACTGCCTTTGATGTTGGAGGGTTAGGGAGGAAGGCTTACACACATCCCCATATAGAGCCATATCTGTCTGTAGTCACATCTTGCAAGATGTCCTGTTGTAGGCTCATGTCTACCTGAGGGATGCATACACATACTCTCCAGTGTTCTCCTAGGGTGATTGAGCTGTGTGCCCAGATATAGTGAACCAAATAGCAGCAGTTTATGTGACTGTCAGGGAAGTTATTGAAGAGTGGCAGTCATAGCCCTATTCTGGATGTGTACTCTCTCCAAAGGAAGGGGGTGCACTGAGATACTAGTAAAGCATGTTACAGTACTCCAAAGAGTGCACAGTACTTTCATGTTCAACTGATGTGCCTTATGCATCTACAGATGCCAGAAGTTGCACTACGTAAACCCCTGTGTGCAGCCTGGTTGTTAGTCATCTCTGCCCCATTTGGATAACACACCCACTGGCACTACAATCCAACACTTCCAATGGATCCCACATGTACACATGGATGGTCCCCGTGTATACAGCAAGGTACATGGGTCTTGCTAACTCTGCCCCATTGCATATGCAGCTGTGTATGGGTATATTGTGCATTATCTTATCACATTTCACAAACATACTTTTTGCAACTTCAGGTTGTCATGTTTGAAGGCATGAAGGCATGAAAAATAAGAAAAAGCAAATTCTCCCATGCAGAGAATGAGACTATCCTACAGACCATTAGTCATTATGTTTGGCAAAAGCTCCATCCTAACAGACCTGACCGTGTCTTCTCTGCATGTGTCTAGTGAGATGTGATAGACGGCTTCAGTAATGTTGTTGTCAAAATCAGAATTAGGAGCAAATCCAAAGAAGGGCCATGACATGATCGGTGCAGTATAGACCATGGCAGCCTGCATTTCTGCATGTGCATCGGGGTCCAGACAGCCTGACATCCACAGTAGAGTGAAAGACATCAATACTGGGTTAAACAAGACACTGAGCATATCTGTTGGTGATGCCCCAGGTGACTATGTCTGAACATTGCGTATTATTAGCACTTGCAGTAGTACCCTACAAGGTAATATAACGTTTTGACATGTGGTTCTTGTTGAGTCAGGTTTCAAAGGTCATCTGCCCAAGGAATGTTAACCATTACTGACACTTCACAGAAGGCACCGCAACCAAATACACTAAACTAGAAAACTAAAAGCTTTGAGGCAGTAGTTGTAACCTCAGTGTCACTGTTCCACACAATCATTCCCCAACTCATCTCTAAATTAAGAAAATATTATAACCTCAGTGTCACTGTTCCACACAATCATTCCCCAACTCATCTCTAAATTAAGAGAATATTATAACCTCAGTGTCACTGTTCCACACAATCATTCCCCAACTCATCTCTAAATTAAGAGAATATTATAACCTCAGTGTCACTGTTCCACACAATCATTCCCCAACTCATCTCTAAATTAAGAGAATATTATCAATAAAGTGAAAACATAAAATATGGTTTGTTCATAAAATCCACTGAAGAGAGTGTCCCTATCTTTCCCCTCTCTCCCAGTTTAACGCTAAGCTTCATGAATACATTTATGAATATAGCTGAAATATATATATGAAGTACAGTTTTAAATTCATTGGAATAGCTGGTACAGCCTGCAGCTACAGCAGTCGCCATCATTATTTTCCATTTTCTAATGGAAGCCAATTTCATTAAGCAAAGCATTAAATAACGATTTGTAATAGTCTACAACATATTGTGTTAATATATTTAACACTTTGTTTTCTAAATGTGTTAGTTATTAGCAGCTTAACAACTGTTCCTTTAATTCTCCAAACTTCAAACTCCAAGCAATACATGGAGTATGTTGATTATATTCTGAAATCCAGAAAAAAATAAGCTTATAATCAAGAGATCCAGTCATAAGAACTTCACTACAGTAAGTTTCTTATAACAAGGTTTTTGTGTTATTATTGACTCTTGTGGTGCCAGACGGATGGCAGCCTTCAAAGGATTATGTCAGAAACTTACTGACAGCATTGTGCTGCCACACATACAGTGACAAAACAAAATCTCAAACAGATTTTAAAGCTATCAATTGAGTATAAGTGCATTTCACTTCTGTCCACTGTTTTTATGGGAGCATGAGGTGTATTACAGTTTTTAAATCTGTTATACAGCTCATAATTGCAAACTGTTTTTAACTGGCAATATATCAGGGTTGGTAAAACTCCCCATGTATTACAAAGAATTATGATCAAGTGTCTGATCATAACTTCAGTTTATGTGTTTTTGAAATGGATTCCAAGAAATACATCTCAACAGCAAAGATTTCAGGGACTCTATTGCAAACATGCATAAAACAGAGGGTCTTGAGCTGCTCACTCTTTGAGACATGGATGACAGGAAATTAATCTCAAGAGCAAGGCTCAAACTGGTTTGCCTTTTTCTAAATATTTGAGCGTATTCACCTTACTCCATGCACTACAAACTGCTTATAGTCAATAACCTGATCATAGTCTTTTATGAAGAATATGCATTATATAGATTAAGCTCCCAAAACAGGAAAAAGTGTACCTGTCTAACATCAAAGACGGGCATAAGTTTTGTTGTCCACCTTTCAGAATTGTTGTGCTGTGTAGTGTGAAGCCCAATGTAACAGCACTTGTGACTGGTATAAGTTTTAAAAACCGTAAAACTCTTTGTATTACCAAACAAAAAGGCAGATCAATTTGTTTAACAGATTTTAAAGCTGTTAGTTTATCAGAGGTGCACTTAATTTCTGTCTATTTTCTATGTGGCGGAGCTAAATGTTTTATGGCATTCATAGTTAAACTTTCAGCTAAGCTAAGCATTCAAACTCCTACAATTTTTTTATCTATAGCTAGCAGTACATTGCAGCAGCTGGATTCCTATGTTATACAAATAATACAAAGAATTATGATCAGTTTTTTTATCATAACTAAATATTATATATTATAAACATAGATGTCAAGGTTTATTTCTTTGCTCTGCTGTCTACGTGAATTTCTTGAAATTTGACTTTGTGAATTTGTTGGCATCCATGTTTTGAATGCATAACAAGTTAATAATGATTGGAATTGGAAGTCTGGACATAATTCTCCATATCTCTATATTATGATATTTGGATGTTTGCAGGGAATATTACCAGGTGTAAGAAAAGTATCAACCAGTGCTAATGTGATGTTATAATTTTGTCTCTAATGTAAGAACTTAATTTAAAAACAAAAGATTGGACAATACTGTCAGCACAAATAAATTTAGTTTCCATTTGATATCCCCTTTACAAAAACTTCGTAATCATTGTGATATTCATTAAAGTTCTGTTGCACTTTCAGTATACTGTGTAATATGCAGCATTTTAGGTAGTTTACATACAAATGTCTGCCATTTATCTACACATATAACCATTAATGTATCATAAATATCTTTATTATGGATCAAAGTCTTCTACTAGATTGGTAATAACTGAAATACAGAGAAAGCCAATATCCTATAATCATTGCTAATTTTTAAATGTAAAGTTAAGGAAAGTGGAAAACAAATCTTGAGAGATAAGGGAACATGAAACAGCATGGTTGCAGTAATAATTAGGAGTCTGCAGGAGCAGGATGCACTGATTTTAAAGGTTCATAGGTGCTTACAAGGCTAACAACCACAAGGGTCTTTTTAATCCTAGCCATGCATTACAAATCTCTGACAAGTTCTGGTACCCTTGATAAGTGTAAGCAGAGCCTTAGGAGGTGAAACATTTACAAGCAGAGGCCTGGGAGATTAACTATTTACAGGCTGCCTGTGTCCATTAGAGATCAGGGATGAATTTCCGGATCCCCATCCAACTGTCCATATTACACCTGAATTAGGTTAGGCAGGAACTCTGTTTCACACGTATACATGTGTATAGTCTCTGGGATACATACCTGTCTCTCAAACAGGTCCTATTTCTATCACAGGCAAGGTTTAAGTCTTTAGAATGGGTTATTCTGGTGCTGTTTGTTTTGCAGATATGCAGGAGGTCCATCGGAGTAGGGTCAGACAATGCCTTGTATGCCAGGCATACATCTCCCCTCAAGAGCCTGGAGGAGTCAGAATGCAGGGATAGGGCCTTGAGGTCATCTGAACAGGACATGTTACTTATGCCCTGTATTCTTTTAGCGAGAAACCTCTGTGGATGTTCCAATTGCTGGATATGCCTGGTTAGGTACATGCCAAAGGGGGCATCATACTCAGTTATAGTTCTGATGAATGCCAACTACAGTGGAATAATGACTTCCTTGGACCTAGATGCCATACCTTTGTTTATAAGTTGCACAACATAGAATGATTTCCTAACTATTGTCAACATGTGGAGGTCAAAGGCTAGATTACTGTCTATGTGTGTCCCCAAGTCCCTGATCACTGGTCCAACTCTTAGGGATGTGTTGTTGATATGATACTTACCAAGGGTGAATGACTTCCTGAGGGATACTATTATGCATTTCTTCACATTCAGTTTTAGTCCACGGCTCTGGAACCAGTTGTTTGTTTGTGTCAACCCTTCATCTAGAACATTTGTGTCAGTGGGTGACTCAATCACAGCTCCTAATTTGCAATCATCTGCAAATTTAGTCAGTCAGAGGACATTAACATTGGCCTTGACTTCAGAGAAGTAAATACCAAAAAGGAGTGGTCTCGGGACCAATCCCTGAGGGACTCTACTTGTGACTGGTTTGTTTGTAGAGGTGGACTCCCCATTTTAAACTTCCTGGGTCCTGTTGTGAGCCAGCTAGTTATCTATTGGGTGAGATAAAGGTTGTACCTAAACTCTTAAATTTGTCAATAATGCCCGAGTAAGGGATTGTGTCAAATGCCTTGGCCAGGTCAAGGTATGCAGTGTGAATCATCTTGCACTCATCCATTGCTTTGGTGACCTTCTCAAAGAAGTCCACCAAGTTGAGTAGGCATGACTTGCCTTTGATGAAACCAAATTGGTTTGGTTCCAGTGTCTGGAGTTTTCCTATGTCATTATTGATCATTTCCATGATAATGGCTTTGCATATGACACTAGTGAGACGTATGGGTCTGTAGATGGCCCACCTTTGTGGAGAGAAATGACTTTTGCTATTCTTGATTCATGAAGCAGGAATCCTGTTTGAAGGATACAGTTAAATAGGGCTTGATAGATCATGTTTCATGCTATTTAATAGGCATCCTGGAATATTGTCTGGATTCATTTATGCAGTGTTCTTGGCCTTGGAGAGAGAGAACACCTGTTCTTTAGTGACAGCAGTGGGAGTTATATTTGATGGTATTTCCTGAGGGAAGGTTGATGGAGAGAGATGGGTAAAGTTGGAGATGAATTTGTCGGCCAATTGGTTTGCTATAACATCTGGCTCAGTATAGGTGGCTCCATTTACAATGAGCTCTGCACATAATTGTGTATTGCCTTTGAGGTTGTTAAAGAATGGCTTGTGGTTGTTCTTAGCCTGGGAGTTCAAATTTACCTCAACGTTTGCTTTGGTAGACCTTTTTGTCCTCTGAGTTGTTTGTTTAGTTTGATGAGAGTACTTTTATACTGCTGGGTGCTGCACCTTCTAATTTTTGCCATGATTTTCTTCCTTTTGTTATACAGCCTACTGATGTGATTCCATCATTTTGGCTGATTTTTTCGGTTAGTTCTGTACTTCGTCCTGGTGGGTACAGCTGCCTCTATGCAGCTATTAACATGCTTGTATAGTATTTCTGTGAACAGTTCTGCATAGGCAGCAGTGTTTGCAGGGTTTATGGGGGCTTGAAATTTTGCCAGTTTATCACACAATAGTAGAATTGTATACTTAGAGTAGTTCCTGAATATTCCAGGGTTAGCTGGGGATCCAGGATTTATTCCTGCTTCAAAGGAGACAGTTTTGTTGTCTGTACTTACCAGAGAAGACATTGCACTATAGGATGTGCAGCAGTCTTCCATATTATGGAGGACCAGATCCAGTATGGTTGCACCCCTTGTTGGTGTATTGACAATCTGGTTCAGGGAGTTTGTGTTCACAATATCCAGGAATCTCTGTGCCTGCACATTTGGTGTTGTATATGATTCCCAGTTAATAGTGGGGTAATTAAAGTCACCCATGGATATGGTATTGAGTTGGATGGTGACTGTTTCCAGTACATTTAAATACATGGTATGGGTTTCCTGAGTCATAGAGGAGGACCTAGCTTGCAAGGAAGTGGTACTGGATTTTGTTTATGGTGATTTGAACATTAAGAATCTCTAGTGCATTGTCCTCTTTGACCAGCCTTGATGTATATTTATTTTTTATGTAAATCAAGACAACTTCACCTCTAGTCTCTCTCTGTGTAGTAGCTGGTCTAAATGTGTGCAAGACATTAAAACCTTGAACTGTTGGTGTACTCTCCATGGCTTTAAACCATGTCTCAGTGATTGCACAGATGTCAACATTCACTAGGGTGAAGAGAGCTTGTAGGGAGTGGAGTTTTTGATTTAGACTCATCATTAAGCAGTAACACCTTTAGATTTTTTTGGTTTGGATTTGCTATGTCAGAAGTACTTTCAGTTTGGCATTGCTAAAAAAAAGGCACTACGGGGGAAGACAATGTTTTAGCTAATATTCAAAAGCCTACAGGAGAGAGGTGCAGATCATCTCTGGCAAAGCCAGGTTAACAAGTTAACAGTACTATTAGAGGATGGACACTGATGGCTGAAAAGAAAGCAAAAAACACTTCAAGAAGTACAAAAAGTTGGTAATGTATGAAAAGATTACATAATGATTAATTGCTAAAGGAACAAGAATGAACAACATGGAAAGTATAGCAGGACTGGGTAAGTATTTATCTGAAATAGTTGCAAAAAAGAAAGACAAACAAGAATATGTGAGAAATAATATGCATTGGAGGGAATGGTGAATTGATGAAAATAACTACATGAAAGGGACTGGAAATGGGAAGTTACAAAAACTGAAATATATGACAGTAAACTAAATTTATTAAGCAGACACACAAATCTGTGATAACATATGCTTTAGAACAAGCACCAAAAGACTTAGGATATCCTAAATTTTTTAAACAGCTCAATTTTTAATACTGCTTTATAGTTAAGATCTGAATTTGTAAAATGTTTTCTACATGCTGTCTAATTCTAGTCTGATTCATAACAAAAATAACTTGGACCATTTATTCTACCTAACAGATAAATAGAGAAGCAAGAAATAAAGTAATGGCAAGATTTAAAATAAAACAGGCCAAAGAGAAAAGAGAAGATGACATCTCTTACCTTTACTCCAAATATAGATTAACTCCATTCCAACTCAAACCAAAACAAAATTAGGTGTAAAAATGCTCTCCAAAAACAAGTATCAGCAATTCTCCAGTATACTAAAATTCTTCTAGGAGGAGACATTTACCCTAATCCTGGGCCCCACTTATCACAGTGAGCATCAAAACCATCATCTTCTGACACTACTCTAACCCTACAATGGCTAAGCCCCAACTCCAGTAATCTAACTTTTGCAGCCATAAATGGTAGATGTATACAAAATAAAATTGCTCAACTACATGACTGGATTAGTCAACATAAGCCTGATATTCTTCCTGTAACACTGTAAATGAAACATAGCTTAAATCCAGCATAAATGAATCCAAAGTATACCTTCTGGCTATAATATCATCCATAATGACCATATAAAGAGGAAAAGTGGTGGCATTACTTTAATATTTTTTCAATAACTACATTTCCCACTACAGCAAACCAATACCAACATTCAATTCATCAGAGCTTCTTATAACTTTCCTGAAATTAAACAACTATTAACAAATATGTATTTATGTTCTATACATCCCACCTGGTGATAATATGGCTATTCTGGAAGATATCCTACATTGGATACCCATAACAATTCTACAAGAAATAATACGACTAGTTGATGTGAATGTCATTTGGTTGAACAGAAACTCTAATGCCCTTACATCAAGAGTGAAATTATTTGTTTTCACACAACTAATTAATAGCCCCACATATTATAGCAAGTCATCAAATCCTCTATTAGACTGGATTCTGGTATCAAACCCTAGCAAATACATCACCTCAGTACAATGTCTGACTGTCACGGTGATCATCTGTCAGTATGCACAACCAGACATCTCACACATCCAGTAAAACAGCATGTTTATAAAACAACATGCAACCTGGACAAGTTTATCCCAATGTTCATTACTAACCTATCATCTATTAACTGCAACTTCCTCAAAATCCTCCCCTTAGATGATGATGTAAATTAATTTAATACAAATTTCCTGAATATTCTAATTAGCCTATCACCTCCTAGGAGGAATAAATTAAAATCTAATAATGCAATTTGGCTGCCCAAAAAGGGTAGTATGTTAATGCAGCATAGAGAAGAAGTATGGAAAGAATGGCAACAATATAAAACACCACAATGTCTTGAAAACTATAGTGACTTTCAGAATAATAGTAAACACAGTCCTAAACAGTTCTGGGCCGCCATTAAAGAAATCTTTTTTTAAACATTTTATTAGCTTTTAAAACAATATAAAATCTTGATATAAATTTTAACAAAACATAACAATCAAACTATATACAGAGTCCATAACAAAAATTTACATTAAACAAAACCATTAATACTTTTCCAATAGGTTGCTAAGTTTTTGTAAAGATAAATAGCTATGTGTGATGTTTGATGTTCTGCAGTAAACAGTCTGTAATTCCTTGTTACATACATTCTTAGCTAGGCAAACACATTCAGTAAAAGAGAGGATAGTTTTACTTTTCCAATTCTAATACTTTTCCTAGCAATAGCCAACATGAACCAAAGAGAGGCACTTGTGTTTTGATATGGAAACTGGAACTGGGGCATTAAACAAAATCAAAGAATTTGTAACAGTACAATTGTCTGATCATAATGCTTTAGCAAAGTTTATGAATTCTAACCAGAATGGAATAACCATTTAAAATTATATAACCACATGAAACTATTTTGCATCTGAAACCTCATCACATCTCTGACATTTTACTTTCTCTGTTTTACAAATTAAGACTATCTTATAAGGGGTCAAAAGGATCCTGTGCAAGTACTTCCACATAAAAATTCTCCAATAAAGTGATGAAGTAGTATTACTAATAGATTTCAAAGATAATTTCTTATTAATATCTGAAAAAAATCCATTATTAAATTTTGTTGAGTAACTCCAATATGACAAATCAAAGACTATAATTTCAGCTCTTAAAATCCTATAAATTGTCAATAAATAAGATTTATTTTTAGTCACATCACTATTAATTTTAAAGAAAAATTCAAAAATTCTTGGAATGGGTTTTGTATTCATATTTAATGATAATTATATTTTACTATTAATAAATTCCTTAATAAATTTCATATTTAACCATTTTCCTAATATTGTACCTGGCCAATGATAGTCAGCAGTGTGTAGTTTTTTTTCCATCCAGAAATTGATACCAACATTTTAAGCTGTTTTCTTTAAGATCAGACATTTTACTTAGACTAAATAATTCCAAACATCCATTGGTATATGCTATAAGAAACATCAGTATTAATAATTATTTAACAAAATAGTTATTTTCTATTGCTTTCCTGAATGTAGTTATAATATAATTAACAAAAGGCAAAGAGAGAGAATTAGTTCTAGTGTTCATACAAAAATCTTTTATGACCCAATAAATTATGTTAAAGCCAGATTGTAAATTTACATTTATTTCATTTTATAATTTGAAATTAAAATTATTTCATGTAAATGTTTCCAGTTTGAAATGTATGAACATTTTAGAGAATGACTCACTATATTTATAAAGGCAGACTTAGCATATAATTCAATATTGGGAAATCCAGTACCACCATCTTCCCAACTTTTAGGTTTATAGGTCCATAGATTAGTACTAAGCTAACTGCCCTTGTGAGCCATTTTAAGCCTAGCCAATTATCCCTTGTGAGATTCAATCCCTGCACCTTGTGTTTGTAAGGCAAACAACTTAACCATTAGGCCACCCTCGCAACACAATATATAAAAATCTAAAGCTATTCTTGATTTTTGGTGATGCTACAAAAACATACTGCTCAACCTCTTAGTCCAAAAATTTGGGACAAAACCATAAATAAAAATGGGACAAAGGCCCAAAAATAGGGATGCATTTTAAATATTGCCCTTAAAACTTAGAAAGTTGATAAAATAACAGGTTTTGCATTAGCATAAATTTGCTGAAGGATATTACATCTGAAACTCAAATGTATGTCATTATTGTCCAACTTCAATCTTTAATGATTTACTACTAATTTTTTAGAAAACCATAATTTCATGAAAAACAGACCAAAATATGAGGCCAAAATCTGGACAGTCTGTGAAAATCTGTACAGTTGAGCTATGCTGACAAAAGCTCAAGTAAAATAGAATTTAATTGTTTAATAATCTTTTTGGATGGAAGCAAAATCAATGATTGCATATAAAATAAATTTGGTGTAACTTTTGGTAAAATTATCATTTTAATCAAGGTAAGTCTGTCTTCCATTGTGAAAATTAATGTCTTCCAATTATCAGTAATTATCAGTTAGTTTTAATATAGTATCAGTTAAATTTTTATAATTTATAAAAGAACAATTATTTCCAACTCGATTTTATAATAATTCCCAACTATTTAAGTTGCATATTCTCCTATTTAAATTCCTTATACATTTTTAAAAAGGGATTTTTTTTATTAATAAGCAATGTCTCTGTTTTATTGTGATTTAAACTTAAACATGAAATCTTCTCAAAATGGTGGCCACCAAAAAAGCAATTACTAGAAAATGGAAATCAAAGTCTAAACCAACTTTACTAGTAGTAGTGACTATAGTAAAGAGATAAAACAACTGGAATTGGGATCTTTAGAAAAGGGAAGGAGCAAACTACATAGAAAAAATGTTAATTGTGGGAACAATATATGCAGAGAAGGAATGAGGTTTAAGAGGCAGGATTTGAATGAGCCATATAATGTTTAACTGACAATGACTGGATAGATTATAAGTGATGTATAATGTTTGCAACTACAGTTGTTTCAATGCTATCTGTGATGTATAATGTTTGCAACTAAAGTGGTGTCAGTATTGTTTGTTTTTCATTTATATAAATGTAAAATTCCCTATGTCATACATGATAATTTAATAAAGATGTTTATTGAAAAAATGTTTTATTGAATCAAGAATATGTTCTAATGAAGATTCAGTGTCACTACTTGTTAATAAAATATTGTGCACAAATAACTGAATTTTAGAAGTATAACAGTCTTCTATGGAAACCCCATGTATCCTTTTATTATTTCTAATAAAATTAGCAAAAGATTCTACTGACAAAGCAAATAATAAAGGAGACAAAGGGCATCCTTGTTTTGTGCCTTTTAATATTTTAAGGGAACTAGATAAAAGGATCCAATTTTAACAAAAGATAAAGAATTCTTATACAACATTGTTATTAAATCGATAAATTCTAAAGAAAAATTATATTCTTTTAGTACTTTCAATAAAAAGACCAGTTAACAGAATCAAAAGCTTTTTCTAAGTCTAAGCTTATGATCAAAATTTTTTTTCTTATTAGTAACATCTGTTAGTGAAAATAGTCTTATAATGTTATCTTGTGCTCTTCTATTTAAAATAAAACCAGTCTGATCATTATCAATTAATCCTGACAACATAAGATTTAATATTTTTGCCAATATACACATAAAATGATATAATCAATAATTTAAAAGAGAAATGGGGCGATAACAGGATCATCATTGTTGATCTTTATCCTGTTTCAAGATAGGTATTATGAATGAAAATTTCCATTAGGGAGGAATATTTGACATCATTCTAACTTCCGAAAATGCCTTTAAGATAATTCTTAATATATTACCAGGAATTATTTTATACAACTCAGGAATTATGCCATCCAGACCAGAGGCCTTGTTATTTTTTAGATTTTTAATGTGTTCTTTTAGTTCCCTGAAAGAGGTTCATAGATTCATAGGTTGGTACTAGGTTATCGGCCCTAGGGCCTATAAAAGCCTAACCATAACAATTCTGGGTATTTCTTCCCACAGTATTTAATTCCCTGGACCCCTGTCTAGCAGGGTGACTGACGTGATCCATGGGGTGAATTTCCTATCTCCCATCAAATTATCAAGGTTCCTTTTGAAGAGGGCCAAAGAGGTGCTCTGCTTGACATGTATGGGCAGTCTATTCCAGAGTCTGGGGAGTCTCTGATTCAGGAACCTATCTCTCCAGCATGTTTTGTTCATTGTGATGACACAGTTTAGATCCCTGGAGCGTGTGTCTCTGAGGGACTGGGATTTCTTTAAGTGTAGCATGTCCAACAGCTCTGGGTTTGACATGGCCTTGTATGTTAAGCAGAGATTGCCTCTGAGTAGATGATATGCGACAGAGTATAGGTGGAGTTTTTTAGACAGTCAGCAAATGTCATCTGCTTTAGGCCTGTGATTCTTTTAGTGAGGCATTTCTGTGGCCTTTCCAGTTGTTGCAGATGTCTTGAGAGGTACATACCAAATAGGGCATTGTATTCTATAATGGGTCTAATGAGGGATGAGTGCAGTGGGACAATGACCTCCTTTTTTTGTATAAAAAGCCCTTAGTGATAAACATACCAAATGGGGCATTGTATTCTATAATGGGTCTAATGAGGGATGAGTACAGTGGGACAATGACCTCCTTTTTTTTGGATAAAAAGCCCTTAGCAATGAAGTGTGCCACATAGAAAGATTTCCAGACTGTTGTGGTGATGTGGTTATCAAACATGAGACCACTGTCTACCTGTGTCCCTAAGTCTCTTTTCACAGTTTCAGTGTTTAGTGTACTACCACCTATGTGGTAATTCATGGGTACATGTTTTTTTCCCAAATGGGATAACTATGCATTTCTTGGCATTGAGCTTGAGCCCATGGCACTGGCACCAAGCATCTGTTTCTGTAAGGTCCTTTTGTAAAATATCCACATCATTTAGAGATTCAATAATGGCTCCCAGTTTGCAGTCATCTGCAAACTTTGTTAGCCAGAGTCCCTTAGTGTTGGCCTGTACTTCAGAGAAGTAGATGCCAAACAAGAATGGTCCCAGGACTGAACCTATGGTACTCCACCTGTCAATTGTCTGGAGCTGGATTTGGAGTCGGCTACTTTTACAGTGTGGGTTCTGCAGTAAGCCAGTTGGCAACCCATTGAGTGATGCAGGGATTAACACCCAGCTTAGTAAGTCTCAGAATGAGCCACTCTAAACCCAGTGTACAGGACAGTACAATGAAAAGAGATATAGAGTCTATACTCAGTAATATCAATGAGCTATCCATGAAGGTAGAAAAAACAGAAATCAAAATGGACAATATTAAACAGGAATGTAAAACAACTAATAGAAGTGCTGAGTGAAGCTCTTAAATAACAATCATCACAAATCTTGAATATAAAAGAGGCAATGTCTGATTTTTATGGAAGAATGCTTGGAAATGAAAATAATACTGAATTTCTCCTGAAACAAAATAACTTAATCCGGGAAAAATAGAAGACTTGGAGAACAGATCCAGGAGAAACAACATCAGGATTTATGGAATTCCTGAAAAAGAAGAGGAAAACAGGACAATTCAATTCCGTAATACCTGGCTAACTAAGACTTTGAACCTGCCTGAAACATTTTCCTTTGATATCAAAATGGCACATAGATCACTCTGCAACACATCTTAAAAAAAAAAAAAAAACACCTTCAACTAAGGTCAGTAATTGTAAGATTTTTTGCAAGTCAATATTTAGCTTTAAAAGCAGTATGGACTAATTATCCAGTTAAAATTAAAGAAAACATTATAAGATTTTACAATGACTATTCAACATTAGTTATGTCAAAAAGAAAAGCATGTGTGCCACTTGTTAGAAGCCTAAGGAAAAACAATATTAAAGCATACATCTTGTTTCCAGCAAAAATAAGGATTCGCTTTACAGAAGGAAAGAAGATTTTTTAATATCATGGAAAATGCAATGGACTTTATACAGAAAATAAAATCCTAGGAAAAAACAGAAGAAATGGACTTGAATCTATCAACATCTCTGAAGAAAAATGCAGCAAGGGATGGATGGGCAGTAAAGGAAACAAAAACAGTAATAAACTGAAGGAGAAATTAAAATTAATGCATCTCATGGTTATGAATGTTTAGTAATTTAAAGCAGTGACTGAATAGTAAGGAACAGGTGTCAAATATTACTTTTTACAATGTAAACCATTTATTGTTTCCTTCCCTACTTCAAATGGTAACTAGTTCTCTTTTTAATATGATAAAGCTTAATTCTTTTATCTATAAATGGAATTAAAGCCATTTAATTTTATTTAAATTTTAAGTGAATAAATCATTCATATTATTAAAGATTAATCATTAATATGATAAAGCTTATGTTCACCATTTCATCGGTTAGTACTAAGCTAACTGCCCTTGTGAGCCATTGTAAGCCTAGCCAATTATCCCTTGTGACTCAAACCCTGCACCTTGTGTTTGTAAGGCAAACACCTTAACCATTAGGACACCCTCCCAACATTTAAGTGGCACACTTTTAATATCTTAACATGGTTAGTAATGTACTATTAAATATAATACTAAAAACACAAAATGATACTAAAGGGGCATGATAGTTACATACTAATTTGCAAAACATGTTGCTGCGTATATACAAAATAGGATATGAGAATGATATCAAATATTCAGTATTTGTTAGACATTCTCACTAGTCAAAGTCTGCTTCATCTAAAACAATTCATATTAAACCTGAGAATATAAATACATATGTGATGTTAATAATTAATGTTATATAAAGTTTAAGGGGTCACTCCATTTATATCAATAAAAGTAAATCATTAATGAGATGAAGCTTGTGTAGTTTGATATGCTTTTTGGGATATTAAAATGGTTCAGAAGTGTGCTACTGATATAATACTTGATATGCAAAAGGACCCAGGAAAGACTCTGGTATATACTAAAATATAAAAATATGGGAGTTTACATATATAAAAATATTGCTGGAATGATATCAAATAATTAGAGTAACACTGACACTTTTAAAAGTAAATCTGGATTGTACATAACTGTCATTCTACTAATATACGTTTAAATGCTGTCTCCTTTAAAGAATTACAGTATACTTCACCTGAAACAACACATACAAATCATGAAAATATAACTGCATATCTGATATTAAAGGTTCTGTTGTATGTTTTATTGAGCTTTACTATAGTATGGATATAATAGTTAATGGTTATTTGTCTTTTAATTAGCTTAGTATGCCTTCTGTATTGAAGCAAAGGTTAAAAATGAACACTAGTGAATGCCACAAGTATATTAGTGCTTACAGAATCATTAAAATGTTATTATTTTACATATAACAGCTTTTTATGTGTTAAAATGCATTAGAATGATTTTTAATGTTTTTAGTGGTTTAGAAAGGTTTAAAGAATTAATGAATAGGATAGAAGTCACTTAAATTCACTTGTGAATGTTGCAAGCATTTTTATGACAGTTATAACTGATAAATCATTTTCTCACCTTTAACATAAATACTAGCTTAAAACAAGCTAATTAGAGATTCAAGTCCTTTTGTGAGGCTTGGGGAGCTTTGAAAATTCTGTAAGATGTCCAGATTTCTTTTTCCTGTCTAAATGCGGAAGCTGACCTTTCACCTCACCCTCTGATCTGAAAGTGACACATTAGAATGTTAAAATGTGAATTACAGAGTGTTTTGACTGTGAAAACTGATACTACAACTTAAAACAATACATATTAGATCAATAAACATATTCTTTTGAATCATATGCTAAGATATTAATGAATACATGGTAGATAGTAAGTAAAAGACAGCAAACTGCATTCTAAAACCGCTAACAAATTTCCAACAGTTTTAAATGCTTGTAGTATAGCAAAAAATAGACTGTATACCAGCTTACTGAAAGAACCAATTTAAGATTGTATTTTTTGTTATTTTTTTTTTAATTTTTTTTTTTAATTTAAGATTGCAAGACAATTAATTTTGGGAAGTCGAATCTTAAAGGGAATATTTTTCAGATGTTTGGTCAAACACTCTTAGATATAACATATAATAAAGAAATAGGACTGATTCTAACAGTTGAACCAGATTAAAGATTATCAGATACACAAGGGAAATATAATTGTTCTTTTAAATGGAACTCTATACTAGGAATATAACTAAAAAATAGAACGTATTAATATAGTAATAGTATAAGATATAATTGATTTACACTGAAAACCTTAAAACTGTATCATTAAACCAGCATGTGGACGACTTGCAGTTTTCACATTTGCAGAATGCTGAACCAAAATGCATCAACTACACTACACCGAATGGGTAGTGTAACTTGAGCATTTGGGTTCAACATTGTGGAGGGAAATCATGGTTCATTGAGGAACAGGGAATTAGCCCATTTCCTCACTGTAGTGTGATTTTGGCATTGGTATATTTAATGTGCAAGGGTTGTGGGGAGCACCCTTCCTGCATGGGGGTGCAGGGGGCATATCCCCCCTGCAAAATAGTAGAATTAATGTGCCATTGACTGTAGAATTTAATGGCATGTTAATGTGCATAGCAGAAGGTGAGTGATGTCACCTCTTGCTATGTTGAATACATCGAGTTGTCGATGTATTCATTTTCACTTTGGTTTACTTTTTGGTATTCGCTTTCAGCATTTTGGGTTGACATTCTAAACGGTCGACCGAAGCAGATTCAAAATGCCAATAGTAAACTGATATAATATACAAACAGAAAAGAAAGAGATCAGGATAAGTATATATGTATGTAGTTAGAACCTTGTTATGTCAACAACTTTATACATGCTAAATAAAATCGAAAAAGTAGAAAAATATGAAATAAACTGATCTATAAATTAATAAATATGAAAATAACAACTGACTTCCTCCCTATAGTATATCAGGGAGATAATTAGATGGTACAGGAAAAGATGATAATTGAGACAATAGAGACAATCAGTCTGGTTGACTTATAAAGAAAGAAACAAAGCAGTGTTTTAACTTTTCTCATTCATAATAACTCAATGACAGGCTTTTTAAGATGATGCATACTAAAATATGAGGCACATTAACATGAAACAGAAGCATGAGCTAGGAGTTGTGGGGAGCTACTGAGGAGGTTGAGAGGTAGTTTGTTTATTTTCTCAGCACAGTAGGAATATGTTATTCCATGGTAGAATGTCTTGGGGTTATATTATTAGGTAATTGTTTTATTTGTTTCAAACCCTTTGTCCATAGCTAAAGATTTCATATTATTTATAAATCATATAATAAGTTCTGTATATATGTGTGATTTTATAATATCTGTTTTTTTCTTATATACATGTCTGATTGTAAATGTATATCTATTAATATTAATGGATTAAATAATCCAGTAAAGAGGGGAGTGTCCTCAAATATTTGCAGTTACATAAAGCTTAAACTGTATTTCTACAGGAAATGCATTTACTTAATAAGGATGTAAATAAACTATCATTAAAGAATTATTTGATTTTAGCAGGTTCTAGTTTTTGAGCTAAAAGAAGAGGCACTCTCATTCTATGGAAGAACTCATCAGTAATGCCTAAAATAATAGATACCAATGTTGATAAATGATATGTTAATCATTTTTATAATTGAGTGCAATAGCAAACTATATACATTAGTAAACTCTTATTGGATTACAGGGGTCAGATCTAAAGATGCAAAAAATTATTTACATACTATAGCATATTACATGAAAGGTAAAGTCATTATGGCTGGTGATTTTAGTTGTATTTTATCAGACAAAAGATACCACTGCAGATAGAAAATTGTGAATCACATTTTTAGCCAAACACTTACCAAATTTTGTAAATGTAATGAACTTAAAGGATGCACATGAACTGAGATAAATAAACTCACTTCAATTTGCTCATTATTCATATAGATATGAAACACAGACATATTTATATTTTTGTCACAAACAATCTGTTATCACATATTAGAACAGTTAGAATTATGTCCATTATCAGATCAGGATGCCATAGTATTCAATATTTTCTTAAAAACTGACAACTTAATACACCATAGAGATTATAAGCCTAAGACTAATGTATTTTGGTTTTTCCTGGTTACATTATTAAATTAAAAGGATTTAAGGAGTGTTACATTAAAGAGATAAAAATTTCCTAGATATAAACATGATTGTTGAAGTATCTGAAATTATCCTGTGGGATTCACTAAAGCTTACCTAAATGGAAGACTTACAAGTTGGTATATTAGTAAAAGAAGAGAATGGGACATAGAATTGAATACACCACAGGCCAAAACAGATAAATTAAAGTTAAATCTAGAACCAAATGACTGTCAGTCAGTCAGAACTTAAAAACTTAAATACAAAATACATTGAAATTCTAAATCATAAAGTTTCAATAAACCTGGAAAAAAATAATCTTCATGTATATTCAGTAAACCTGTTAAGCTTACATAAACTTGCTATTAGAGCAAAGAAAATGAATAAACTAAATCATATTGAAGAAATTATAACACATATAATTAATAAAAAAGAAAGAAGAACATATATTAAAGACATTGTTTGGAGCTTTAGAATATTTTTAGAAATATAAACAAAAATAAAATTAACTTAGATATTGTTGACATAGCTGAAACTTTTCTAAGGGAAAATATAACCAATAAATTAATAAGTGAACACATAAAAAATGATAGAGCATTCACTTTAATAGAAATAAAACATCAAATAAAAAAATTGCAAAATAATAAGGCACTGGACTTTGATAGTCTTATACCAGAATTATATAAATACTGCCAGATGATGCTGTTAAAATAATAGATAAAGTCTATAGAGAAATAAAAAGAACTGCTGAAGTTCCCCATTAGGAAAATAATCTCTCATATCACATATTTTAAAACAAAACAAGGATTCTACAAAATGCTCATCACACAGGCCCAATCAGCTTTGAAGTGTGGACTTTAAGATGTTCATGTCCATTTTAGCCAACATAATTAATTTACTAAACAAAATTACAAAATTATTTATAAATCAAATAGAATTAAATGCTAGAGATGTAATTCTAAAATAATAACTGATTGGATGCATATGGTATATGAATGTGAGGTCATCCCCTTTTTCTGGAAAGAAATTAATAACTTCACTCAAGCTCTGTGGTAGGATAGATGTAATATTTTCAAATGTTTTGTTTTATTTAATGCTCTGATTCCTGAGATAATTCCAAAAACCAAGTGCCTCTTTTATTGTCTATTCTAGCTTTAAAAATAATAACTTAAACTGGAAAAGTAAAGCTATCCCCTCTAGTGTTGAATTTATTAATATGGCAGAAATTGTTTGCTGTAATGAATTGCATACTATAAAGATAAGAACTTCTAATATTACACATTCATATAATAAGCCTTGGCTTAAACTTAAAGATTTTCTTGAAAAATATTAATTGTTGTTGATTTGTATAACTTTGATGTATTAATCAGCTGTGGGCATATGCAAATAGTTATTTGTTTGTTGTATAATTAATTTGTTTATTTGTTGTTATGAAAAAAAAAAATGTTTCCCCCCAAAAAAAAAAAACTTTGATTACTCACCTCTTTGGCTAATAACTGCACAGGCTGTATAAAGTGATTATTGAATTGGTTGGCTATGGTATCATTTTGTTTCTGTGTGTTTGGCTTGGCTGTGTAGCCTGTCCTGAATGTGACAGTGTATTTATGGAGGCTTAGAACAGTTTCAGATTATTAGTGTATATATTTTGGTTGGCTGAGTAATACACTTTCTTATCTTTGGTGATAACTTGTTACTAGTAAAGTGGAAGCTGTTTTATTTTTTGTTCAGACCTCCCATGCTTTCACTCTTGGTTTCATATTTAGTTGCTAAGTATAGCCATGGGCAGCATTGGCTTTGGATCTTTTTATTCTGAGGATGGAGCTAGAGTGTTTAGATATTTAGAACACCTAGGAATATTTTATTGAACTCTGAGACAATATCATCTATGAATAGAGCCTTTACTGACTCTCATTTAAGCAGGTGTAGTGTATTAAAAAGTGTCTTTATGAAAAGTAGCAAGTTTTCTTACCAGGCTTTAATGATGTGTTTTGAGGCTGTTGCGTTGGTACCTTATATAGTAGATAGGTAAGTGATCACATAGGTTGTATGACAGAGATCCTTGGGATGATATATTATTTTGAGAAGATATTAGGATACAGATGAGGGTTTATTATCTGGCTGTGATTTTGTTGTATCTATTTAGTCTGGTTATATGTTGGGTGAACTTGTACAGCTGTGTATGATTGGTTGGATTTTCAGATTGCATGGTTAGCCAATCTATATTTACATTACCCAATATCATGGTTTTGGTTTGATAAGGGATTTTTGAGTATTCACAGAAGAGAATATCTTCCAGTGTTTTAGCATTGCTACCTGGGAGTATGTATATATCCACTATTGTGACTATCTTGTGAGTGTTTAGTTTTAGCCTGATTAATAGGATTTCTGAGTTGGGGAAAGTTCATATGTGCATGGGTATGTACTATGCTAAAAAACTACTAGGGCCTTTTTAAGCCTAGTCATGCATCCCATATCTCTGACAAGTTCTGATACCTTGATAAGTATAAGCATGGGCTTGGGAGATGAAACATTTACAAGCAAAGCTCTGGCAAATGAAAGATTTACAGGCTGCCTTTATCCATTAGATACACAATTGCCAAACCAGGGTGAGTTTCCTGTTCCCCATCCAATTGTCCAAGTTACACTTGAATTGGGTTAGGGATGAACTCTGCTTCACATGGATGAGGAGCCTGTTCCAGAGAAGGGGTAGTTTCTGAAAAACATACCTGTCTCTCCAGCAGGTCCTATTTATATCACAGGCAAGGTTTAAGTCTTCAGAATGGATAATTCTTGTTCTTTTTGTTCTGCAGGTATACTAAAGGTCCATCAGGATAAGGTTCAACAATGCCTTGTATGCCAGACATAGATCTCCCCTCAACCAACTGTAGGAAACAGAATACAAGGATAGGGCTTTGAGGTGGTCTGCAGAGGACATGTTACTTATGCCTTGTATTCTTTTGCTGAGGAACCATTGTAGACATTCCAGTTGTAGGATATGCCTGATTCTGTACATACAAAAGGTGGCATTGTTCTCAATGATATGTCTGATGAATCCTTGAAGTTGTCTGTATGTTGGGGAAAAGGGAAAAAGGAGATACCTAGTGTGTTTTTGTGGAAATTAGCAACACTACTAGTTTTTAGGTGGCATTGCCTAAATGAAGCTCAAGCATGCCTCATCCAATGCAATTTTGCGGCTGGTTATCTAAAGAAGTAGTTAACACAATCCAAAATATATGGTTGTCTTAGGCTTTAGCAATAATCTTGACAGATTATAATTAAAGGGTCCTGGATAGGGTCGTATGATGGAGCTGTGCAGAAGAATTTCTTTACAGGTAAGAAAGAATACAATGATAAGTATAGGGATGATATTTAATAACAGAATACCGAATCCAGGGGAACTAGCTGTTGAAGCTCTAAGGGCTGTAATTTGGACTTTGAGAAACACAGAGCTGTAAATGTGAATTTGAGGAATTCATGCCAAGTCCAAATATGGTATCTTAGGAGTATCCTACCCCCCACTCACATACTGCAGTCAAGGAGCTGGTTTACATAAGTAGCAAGGGTGGGTGAGCAGTGGGGCATTTCAAAGGCATAACACTGAGTTGCAGAATTTGTTGTTATTTGTTTATTTATCTATTTATTGACATTTGATTTCCAGGAAAGTCTGAATGGGTAGAAGCCATTTTGTGCAGTTTAAATAATTATAACAAATTAGACATATTAGAAAAACATTGGTTAAGAATTGATACAAGTTATATAACAATCATTTAAAACTTAGAGAAAATTTAGACAGTTAGTAGAGAAATTAAAACTAAGTTAGTCTAATGCAAAAATGAATTGCAATATGAAGTGAGGAGAAAAACAGGCTTATTGTATATTTAGAGAGAAAGTCAGGGAAGAGAATTTGCTAGAAGTAAGGAAGTAAGCGAGGAAGGGAAAGTAAGGCAGTATAAGGAATGAAAAGGTACTTGTTCACATTTAGGACTATAGTTTATTCTGGGTTTGAGCAAGAAGAGAACCAGATTTTAGTTAGGCAATCTTTCAGAGTGATTTTGAAAGATGGAAGGGATGATATTGACCTGTTGGATACAGGTAAGAAGTTTCAGGCCTTATCCATCTTGTACAAGTACAGACAATGCCCAGTAGATATGATAGGTTTGTGGACAGCAGGAGTTTTTGGTCACTGGATCGCAATGACCAACAAGGAACATAGTTGTGTAAAATGTTTTTTTTAGTGCTAGACAGGCAAATGGATGCTAGATAATTTTATATGTGATAAGAAGCTGTGTATATGTTAGATGATGAGGCACTTATAACCAATTTAGTCTTTTTAGTGCTATACAGTGGTGAGTTCTGAAAGGGTTATTTGCACAAATTATTGTTAGAATAATAGTATAATTTTCAAAGTGTCTTGGACTTACTTCAAATAGGGAGCCATACTCCCCCACCCCCTTCATCTGTGTACAAAAATCACTGTGACCACATTTCTCTCTCGGTCATTACTGACCACTGCAGACTTCCATTAATTCATTAATTTCTTGTATAATGACACTACAGCATGTATGTGTGTGTGTGTGTGTGTGTGTGTGTGTGTGTGTGTGTGTATGCATACATGTAAAATATAGAAAGGATGAGAAAAAACAAGTCTCATGTTATAAGGGACCATTTAGTTATTATAACCTTACTGTAGATTTTTTTAAATTTGGCCCATTATACTTGTAATGTCACTTTACATTGTAATAAATGTAGTTCATGTTTTTTATTTATTTATTTATTAGTTCTTTCAATATAAGGCATGCATTTTAGCATACCCCTTTATCAGTGTCTTTTTATGTGTGTATGTCTGTGTGTGTGTGTGTGTGTGTGTGTGTGTGTGTGTGTCCGTCTGTTTAGCTTTCTATCTATATATGGTTTACCTAGGTAAAATCAGTCGCTGTATTGTCTATACACTTTGGTTGACAATGCAGACTGTCAATGGTTGGTGTGATTAAATATCAAACAATTTGTTTTATATATATATATATATATATATATATATATATATATATATATATATATATAGTGAGAGAGAGAGAAGAGAGAGATGCAGTAGTTTACATTAAATGGATAAAATATAAACAAAACTTCAGCAGTTTGCTGCACATATTCTGATGGATAACTTCATAGCATGCAAAAAAAGAACAAGTATATTTGTTGGGGGGGGCAAGCCCACTCATACCCCTGTGGGGTAATACATCCCTATATCCCCTGCTAAGTACATATACTAACTCTGAAATCATGCAATCCCTGAAGAAATGGCATATTCCCCTACCCAGGGATTGTGGCTCTCACACTCCTGCTAAGCATCTGTTTCTGTCAACCAAAGCAAATCAGCCAAACATATGTCAAGTTTTAAGCATTTTGTTCAAAAGTACTAAACCCATGTGTGTGTGTGTGTATATATATATATATATATATATATATATATATATATATATATATATATATATATATATACATGTATATATATATAAACAACACTAATCTCCAGCACCGTATATTAAGCCCAAATAGGCTACAATAACTTGAAAATAAAAAACTCAAAACTCAGGAAAGTGCCATTCCATTCTTTTAATGGCTGCCGATTTATGTATCTTTGGTATGAAATAGAAGTATTCTGACTGTCTTCTACTGTTAACTGTTGTTCCAAACCCATAAAAATAATCCATGTCTCTGTAGCTTGTTTCAGGGCAAGGAACAATATCTTAATGAAGTCTCCAGACATTTAACTGATGTGATATCATATTGCCAGCTCCCCTTGGATCCTACTATGGTATTTAAACAACAGATAGACGCCTTCCTGGTTGAATAATGGAGTGAACCAGAGGGAAGAGAAATGTGTGTATATTTAAAAAAAAAAAGATTTCTAATGTATATAATGCTTGATTTGAATCGGGTGGCACAAGTGTGCTGTTTTACTGGAATACAGCTTTAAGAACAAGTGTATAAAGGATGGGCTTCCTCTTTCTGGAAGTATGCACTGATGACACCATGAGACAAAACCTTGGTTTGTTGAGTGTGGCGGAACATGTCTGCAATTAAACAAATGGAACTGCACTTTCCTGAGTGTTGAGTTTTTTATTTTCAAGTTATTTTAGCCTATTTGGGCTAAATATATGGTGCTGGAGATTAGTGTTGTTTGCATATTATTATTCGTGCACCGAGTGCATCGCTCACTAGTTTTGGATTGGGGGTGTGTGTGTGTATATATATATATATATATATATATATATATATATATATATATATATGTATATTTATATATGGGTCTACTCTGACCTATTGAAATAACACTTCAGTCAAACTCAGTTTTGCTAGTCCAGTTTCATGAAAGTGCATTTCTCCAGAAATGCACTTACATGAAACTACAGATCACTGAAGCATTAAAAAAATATATATACTACAGTAAATTATGCTGGGGGGGAGCCCCCTTCACCCCCATGTGGGGAGGCCCAGGCCCACACAGTAAATTATGCTGGGGGGGTAAGCCTCCTGCACCCCCATGTGAGGAGGCCCAGGCCCCCACACCCTAGCTACTAATATATACCAACTCTGACATCACACTTCAGTGGGGAAAAGGGAAAATTCTCTTAACCCCACTGTACTGTGATCTTCAGCAACAATCTTGGTGATGTAGTTTCGCGAAAGTGCATTTCCAGAGAAATGCAATTTCGTGAACCCAGATTAGTGAAACTGAGTTCCCCTGAAGTGTTATTTTGATGGGTCAAGTAGACCTATATATATATATATATATATATATATATATACATATATATATATATATATATATATATATATATATATATATATATATATATATATATATATATATATATATATATATATATATATCTATATATATATATATATATATATATATATATATTTATATACATATATAGATATGCACGGATACACACACACACACACACACACACACACACACACACACACACACACACACACACACACACACGGGTCTATTGTATATGACCAAACTGCCATAATGTCAAATGTAAAACACTGACAAATTAAGTTCGATCATACACAATAGTGAAAAAAATACAAAAACAATAATATTGAGAGAGGAAACCTATTTCCTCTCCTTGTATTAAAACTAAACCCCACTGTAACAATAGCCTCAAATATTTTCTGAATAGTGGCAGTGTTACAGGAAGGTTTTAATGATGTTAAGGTGTATGGTTAGGGTAAGGGTTAGCACCCATTACTAAAGACACCTGGTGGGGCAATGACATTAAATCACACCCCTATGTTTCTCAAACAAACATACATTTGGTAAAATGCAGTGGAGCCATGTACATATATATATAGATAGATAGATAAATAAATATAGATAGGGTGGTAGTTATTGATTTTTCATATGGATATATATATATATATATATATATATATATATATATATATGTACATAAATAACACTGAATGATTACAAGGCAACGAAACTTAATCATAGATAGAAATTCCATCACAGGATACAAATCCAAACTCAGTCATACATGACACACATATGTACCTTTAGGATGGAGAAAAGAACTAAATTATCTTCTGAAAATCCCTGTGAACAGTGGGATGAGATACAGACTATGCAGAGATGGCTTCCTGACTTTGTCAAACAGGACAAATAAGCATTAGAAAGCAGAAACACAAAGCAGTATGCCACTGTGCTACCTCATATTCTCTGTTAGTACTTCAGAAAATCTTCTGTCAGCTACATTGCAGCTCTGGCTCTTTTTTCTAAACTGCTGAAACCAAATCGGTGTTTGACATTTTAAGTAGTTGTTATTGTCTGAATCTGTGAAATAGAAGCTAAATTCCATGCTGTTAGTCATCTAAATTGGTGGGGAGACAGCCTGTGAAATCAGTAGCTAGTGATGTTAGCTGTGTGTTGCAAGCTGCACTGCTGGAAGCATACTAAAAGGCACTACAGGAAGCTGCACAGAAAAGTACAATGACATGGGGAAAACGTAATTTATTATTGTGGTTTGTATCCTAGCAGAAATGTCATGTTTCAGATTCAGCGCAGAATTAAAAGACTAGGTCCATATTTCTCAAACTTACTGTAACACAACATGTACCTATGAAGTGTTTCTGATCAATTCTGGCTGGTTATTTTGCTTCAAAGCCTGATATACTTTGTATTGTGTAACCAAATATATCACAGAAGGATTGGCAGATGCCAATGTCTGCTATGTTTCCAAGGAAGTTTTCTGAAAACAATGGAAGGTTACTACCCTGCATTAATGTACATCACTGATGAGACATCTGTTCAGGAAGAAGATGCCCAGAGCATCAATCACCTTGCAGAAGGAAGTAACTCCAACACAAAACATATTCCAGTGATTGTCTTACACTACCAAAGTGTGCCAAAGCACTGACAGAGCATAATATGAAGCCCTTGCTTACTGATCTATTCATAACCCACCTATTCTAAAAAGCATGTGCATACATAATCTGCCACTTATGTATACAAATAGTGTCTATGCATGACGGACAGGAGGGCTATTTCATGAATGCTTTCAAGACCAATATCAGATGTAAAGTACTAATTCACCATCAAAAATCTGGCCTCTCTACTGTTGTTTTCCAGGACAATGTAACCTCTTGCATGACAGATTTTATAGCCCATCCTTTTCTCCCCTCAGGCATATCCTCCCTCATATAATTGCTTAATTATGGGGTCTATGTTATAACAGCAAACCATAAAAAGATTGAATGCTATATCGAACCCAAAACAGTGAAAAAGCAAATGAGCGAACTGCCAGAACAGCAAATTTTTCCCAGCGAAAAAATTCCCTGTTCCCAAAAAAAAAACAAAAAAAAAACAACACTAAACACTATTTTAAGTGGAGGGTTTTGCCCCCCACACCCCCCACTTAAATATACCAACTCCAAGATTGTACTACAGTGCCGAAAATGGCAACGTGACAGAAGTGGCCAAGCAACTTCTTTTCCAGGGAAAGAATTCCCTTAAAAGTCACGTAGTCATTTTGCGTTTTCGATATTTATAGTTCGACCAAGACGCATTCGAGAGAATGCATCTTTGGTCTTCTGATAGGAACCCTAATTATGGGCACAATATGCTAATCAAGCAGTTGTACAGTAGTATGAACTGATGCAGCTTAACACTGCTGAGGATTATGGATAAATGAGAGAATATAACACCACCTAGTCGGCTAAGCACACAATGCTCAACACCACAACTTCAAGGTGAGAAGCAGATAGCAGGACCAATCTGAAGGTAAAGTGGAATGTGTATACCAGTGGTAGCATTGATGGGTCATGCATTCCTTTGCACCAGCCCTCAGACTGGTGCAGTGGAATACATGGCCCTTCAATGCTATGAATATTTCCACCTCTCCCTAAAGCTATGGCAGATGAAAATATACAGAAATGGACTTCAGAGTAGAGAACGTAGCATGATCTGCAAATTCTATAGAAGGATTGCAGTGTGGAAGACTTGAAGATTTAAGGAAGTTAGAAATGTTAATTACCATCACCAGCTGATGGAGAAGAAGCTGCTTGAGTTAACAACACTCCCACGAGGACTCGCACCTGATTCTCATGAGACAAAGGAGGAAAGTGAAATCAGTGGAGCAAACAATGGCATTGACTTCATGAACAATGGTGTTTTTTGAATTGTGTGATCTCTATAATTCAGCAATCAATGGGCAGAACGTTACCACTGGATGCTGATTAGTTGTCATCCTGACTACAAAAATGAATGAGACAAAACCTGGCAGCAAAGGATCACTGATTTCTTTACATGTCATCACTGAAGGAAAGAAGAATATGCAGAAGAACACATAGAAGAAAGATCAATGTGGCTTTCAATTTCATATCATGTTTACCAGTTTGTTCTTTCACAATCAGTTCACACTAAATGAACTGAATCTCTCCTCAGCCTTCCTACCAAGCCTAACCTTTCTGTAATGTGAATTTTATGTGGAGCTTTTCTCCCCGGGCCTCCACTGAAAATGGGCTCACCTAGGCCCAGTAGACTTTCCCAGTAATCAAATGCAATAAATAACTAAATAAACAAATAAATAAACTGCTGCTTCCACAGTTAAATACATGTAAGAGAAAACAGAGCTGACAAATATGAAAAGGTAAGAAATCACATTTCAATAATTAACTCTGTTTTTCTTTGTTCTGGAGTGTAAGTTGATGTTTCTTTCATCATCATCTTCTTTCGGCTGTTCCCATTAGGGGTTGCTCCAGTGGATCACCTGTTTCCATTTCTTCCTGTCCTATGCATCTTGCTCTGTCACACCACCACCTACATGTCCTCTCTCACCACATTCATAAACCTTATCTTAGGCCTTCCTCTTTTCCTGTTACCTGGTAGTGTCATCCTTAGCATCTTTTTCCCAATGTACTCAGCATCCCTCCTCAGCACATGTCCAAACCAACGTAATCTTGCCTCTCTGGCTTTGTCTCCAAACCTTCCAACCTGGGCTGACCCTCTAATATACTTATTCCTAATCCTGTCCACCCTCGTCACACCCAGTGCAAATCTTAACATCTTTAACTCTGCCACATCCAGCTCAAACTCCTGCATTTTTGTCAATGCCACTGTCTCCAACCCATATAACATAGCTGATCTCACTACCCTTTCACTCTTACAGGTACTTGTCTGTCACAAATCACTCCTGACACTCTTCTCCACCCACTCCATCCTGACTGTACTCTCTTCTTCACCTCTCGTCCACACTCACCATTACTCTGAACTATTGACCCCAAGTATTTAAACTCATCCTCCTTTGCCACCTCTACTCCTTGCATCCTCACCATTCCTCTATGCTCCGTCTCATTCACACACATATATTCTGTCTCAGTCCTGCTGACCTTCATTCCTCTTCTCTCTAGAGCATATCTCCACCTCTCCAGGGTCTCCTCCACCTGTTCCCTACTCTCACGACAGATCAGAATGTCATCTGCAAACATCATAGTCCACGGGGACTCCTGTCTGATCTCGTCTGTCAACCTGTCCATCACCATTGCAAATAAGAAAGGGCTCAGAGCTGATCCTTGATGTAACCCCACCTTAAACGCATCCGTCACTCCCACCGCAGACCTCAACGCTGTCACACTACCCTCGTACATATCCTGTACCACATTTACATACTTCTCTGACACTCCTGACTTCCTCATACAATACCACAACTCCTCTCTAGGCATCCTGTCATATGCTTTCTCTAAGTCTACAAAAACACAATGCAATTCCTTCTGACATTCTCTGTACTTCTCCATCAAAACTCTCAGAGCAAACATCGCTTCTGTAGTGCTCTTTCCTGGCATGAAACCATACTGCTGATCACTAATCATCACGTCCCTTCTTAACTTGGCTTCCACTACTCTTTCCCATAACTTAATGCTATGGCTGATCAATTTAATCCCTCTGTAGTTACTACAGCTCTGCACATCACCCTTATTCTTAAAAATTGGTACCAAACACTTTTTCTCCATTCCTCAGGCATCCTCTCACTTTCCAAGATTTCATTAAACAATCTGGTTAAAACTCCACTGCCATTTCACCTAAACATCTCCATGCTTCCACAGGTATGTCATCTGGGCCAACAGCCTTTCCAGTCTTCATTCTCTTCATAGCTATCCTTACTTCCTCCTTGCTAATCTATTGCACTTCATGATTCACTATCCCTACATCATCCAACCTTCTCTCCCTCTCATTCTCTTCATTCATCAACCCCACAAAGTACTCTTTCCATCTCCTCAACACACTCTCCTCGCTTGTGAGTATGCTTCCCTCATTATCCTTTATCACCTTTACCTGCTGCACATCTTTCCTAGCCTGATGTTTATTTAAACTGCTATTTTATTTCTTTAACTATTGTAATGAATTATGGTGCAGCTTGTCACAGCCTGAAAGTTTTCATAGAGCAGAACTGAAGAGCATACTTACACTGTGCATGCGAGCAGTATTAATGTTCAATGAATTCAACAATGAAGCTCACATTAATTACTTCTAAAATTGTAAATGTTTTAATAGTAGCTTTTTTATAGATATGTATAAATGTCTTTGTATGTCCATAATGTTATAAACTTGTTTCTTTACTATGGCATTTAGATATTCCATACATCTAACAGACTAAATATAATGTAACATGCATATAATATGCACGTTACATTAACCCTTCATCTGACAGTCTACAAGGACTCACCATGGATAGAATGCCAACTGCTTCTTTAAATAGACAGAATGCAGATCATATAGAGTTCAGGAAGTAAGCATGGGAAGTTTACATATTGTTATATCAGCAACTGCCAGCCAGTTTATATCCCGCAGCACAGGTGTAGTACAGCAAGTATGAAACGTTCCTTCATGAGACCTAGCTGCTGAATTCTGAATTCTCCATCTGCGCTAGCTGTGCCATGTCCCCATGTAATAGTCTGGGACAGAAGGTATAACAGGAGTCCAAGTCTAATGACACTAGTGCATAGATCACTATTCCCAAGTCCAGTGAATCAAATTCAGGGCTTGGGAGGTATTCCTAGCATGATTATATGCTTACTTAAAGACAGCTGATGCTTAGTCCTTAACAATAAATTACTTATCTAGAATCACTCCATGATCATGAACACATGACTCAGATACAAATTTGTTGTGCCTTCTAATCCTTCTGGATAGAGGTTCATTCTCTGCTGATGATTTCTTCTCGGAATTTAACATGGCTGAGCATTAAAGCCTGTTGGACAACCTTAGGTTCATAGGTTATTAGTACTAAGCTAACTGCCCTTGTGAGCCATTTTAAGCCTAGTCAATTATCTCTTGTGAGACTCAAACCCTATACCTTGTGTTTGTAAGGCAAACACCTTAACCATTAGGCCACCCTCTTTGGGGGTCTACAGTCCTGTCATCTTTTAAGTCTCAGGACATACTCATGGGATAGTGGCATGAATAAAGACTTCATCTTCTTACTCTGTAATTTAAAAATTCCCACAATGCACCTTCTTTGGTCATTTGTTGTTTTTGTCCATACATGGCTTCCTTGGGAGAACTCCTGTGAAGTACACATCTCTGCAATCACTTGTTTGCAGATGATATGCAGTTATATCTTCTCTTCCCTTGGGAACACAAGTCTGTTTAAATTCCCTTGTGGACAACTTGATTCCATTCACTTCTGGATTAAAAGTAATGCAGTAAAGGTTAACATGTCAAAGACAGTTGCCATGACAGCATACATTATATTAATGAACTCACCCCATTAAGCCATTAATCCCTGTAGTATTTGTGCTAGATAAGCTGGCCTTTGAAAATAAGGTGAGAGATCCTAGTGTCATCCTTGATGATAAAGTGCCACTTATGGACCAGGTGTCAGCCATAGTATGCATCATTATGCTACCATTTAAGCACTATAACCCAGCACCATTTCCATGGCATGGCCTTTCATAGTTGAGTATGGTTTTGTTTCCTCCTCTGCTTCCTAACTCCAAACATGACCTTCTCCATCTTGTGCAGAACAATCCAGCCTGACAATTTGCAAGCAAATCATTTACCAGTGCATCATGCCAGTTCTGTACAGCCTGCACTGGTTATCAGTATGGTCCCAAATAACCTTTGAAGATCTTGGGATACTTTATTCCTTTATACAACACTAGAGTTTTTCTACCTGAAGGGTGGCTCCTTACAATCTGGTAAGACTGCTGTTCTTTGCCTCTGTGCAACTACTAGAGGTTCCTAGGGTGCATGAGAATAGGCTATCTGCTTGTTGAGAATTTCTTAAATATAGAGGATTATGATCGGGTTGTTGATCATAACCTGTGTATTATGTGTTTCAGACATGGATGCCCAGAAATACACTTCAAGAGCAAAGCTCAAGAGGTGAATCTTGTCATCCATGTTGAAAATACATAATTGAAGATCATGAATGGACCCAGTCATAATTATTTGTAGTGCATGGAGCTTTATCTGCTCCATGTACTACTAGATACAGGGAACAAATGTGTTATACTGGCTTTCAAAGCCATAAAGCATTTAGCCACTTAGTGAGCACTGTCAGAAAGGCAGTGTAACACAATCCCTTACATTTGCACTCACTTTACCATGCCTCCAAACTGTCCAAATTTTTACAGAATGTCCACATTTTTGTCTCATTTGCTCTAGCTTTTCCTCATAAAGTCTGTGGTTTTCAGACAGATCATGGAGGATTGAAGTCGCTGAATAGTGCCATGCATTTGAGTTTCAGAGGTCATATCTTTCCAAGAAAAAACACACATCCTATTATTCTAGCTACTTTCTATGTCTGTAAGAGGAAGAGACACCTTAGTACGACAGCAGACAGAACCAAATAGTTTATTCTGCCGCTGTCATTTGCTGGTATGTACTGGTAGATTTTATGGCTCAGCACTAGACCTGACCTTAACAAATTAAGCAGGGAGTGCTTAACATTTGTTAAGGTCTGCACTGAACCAATTTGTCTTTTTCCAAATATCAGAGTGTAATCACTGCATCCCATGCACTACAAATAAACAATGTGTTTTCTCCAGGTTTCTTATGTATCCTAGACTTCATTGTAGACCAAAAGAAGCAAAACTGAGAAAATTCAAAGTGAACTGAACGACCAGGAATACATAAAATTTTATTTGAGTGCTTTTGTCAATTTTTAACTATGACTTCTTCAGAATAAAATCAAATTACACTCAGAGTGTTATATAACCATTGCAATAAATCAATTAAAAAAAACACTTGTAGAATGTACATCCACTTTTAAAGGTACAGGCTCCCTTAATACATTTTACTAACAAATCATGTAAATTTTGACAATAGATGTTCCATCTCTTTATAACTATATTTTCAAAGCCAAGAACAAATAAAATCAATAATGTTCTTATTATAGTTGTAAGAGACATAACTGTTAGTTAGAGACAATGATAAAAAGTTTGTAGCATTGCAAGACACTGTTAACGAACGTGATGCTACTGTGAAAAATGATGTTAATTTTTGTGTTAAACTGAATGAATACAACACTGTTTTTGTTAACATTGATAAAATTTTAGATAAGATAAAGGAGAAAAAGTCTAGAAAGTTAACAAGGGATGCTAAGGATTATGAAGGAGGTCAAGCTTACCCATTAGTTAACAAGGTACAAAACAATTCTGGTGACAACTTTAATAATATTAATGAAGTCAATGGTGAGGAAATTAATGATGAAAATGAATATCAAAGTGAGACCACTCCAGGTCCCATCACTTTAGGACAATCCCTGCGGAGGTCAGAGAGAATTGGAGAACAGAATCGCCAGTACAGGAGGCCTCAGAATATGGCATATCAGGGAGAAATACACAACCCACAACAGTACAACCAAGGGCGGGGGAGGGCAGGGGGAGATGAGGGAACTGGCAATAAACTATAATATGTTGCCTGACAATGAAGAGGCAGTTATTTTTGTTAATGACCAAAATTATTTCAAAATTTGCAATTTAAGTAGTGTCACAGTTACCAAGGAGAGGTCTCAACTTTGTATCCTCCAAACATTTTAACATAGAAAAGACATTGCTTGACATTATGATTTTCACCAGAAAATTGAATTTTAGTGCCACTTTGGGGGGAGAAGCAAACAAACAGGAACACTACCATTACTTTGTGTAGAAAGGCTAGTGTAAATAACCCTCCTTTACATCCCACTATACAATTGTACCAAAAGATTTGCATAACTGACATTAGACAACTTTCTAAAAATCGGAATTCAAATCCATTATACAATTTAACTAAAGAGGAAATCACACTCCTTGACAATATATCTAATAACAAAGCCATTCGAGTCATGAAACCAGACAAGGGAGGCAGTCTTGTGCTCATGGACCAGGACAGGTACATGGAAAACATGTTAGGACATTTATTTGGGGAAGGGTACCAGCAGATTTCCCGTAATGAACTTAACATCGCATATAGACATATGGACATGGTTCTTATGGATCTACTTTTGAATGACCAGATATCAGAAGTAGAATTCAATTATTGTACACAAAATAACCCCAGGACCCCAACAATATTTGGGCTACCTAAGATTCACAAGAACATCTTGCATCCACCTTTAAGAACTATTGTGGATGCAAAAGGGTCCAAGACGTTAACTGTAGCCAAGTACATAGACCTCCAGTTAAATAACTGGCTGGGGTCTTTTTCCCATATCATCAGAGACTCATGGGATTGTTTGAAAAAAATCAAACAGGAATACTTTAGTGATGATATCATTCTCACCACAACTGATGTCAAAGACGTATTTAGTGTCATTCCCCACAAAGAAGGCATTGAAATGTTTTATGACTTCTTATATCAACACACCAAGTTTTCACACACCAAAATACTTACATTAAGGACAATAATGGAACTAGTACTGGAGAACAGTTTTTTGACTTTCGAAGGTCATTTATTTAAACAAACCACAGGGGTAGCTATGGGGGCAGCGTGTGTATCAGTTTTTGCCAACATTGTTCTGACCCAGTGGGAATTGTGCCAATTTTTTTCATCTCCAGGGATGTCTCATTGTAAGTTTTACGGTTGTTACCTGGATGATATTCTCATTTTTTGGGATGGAGTCCGTGACCAGTTGCAAGAATTCTTATTGTTTCTCAATTCGAGCACTACATTCCTCAAAATCTCTATGGAAATGAATTCTGACTCTATTAGTTATTTAGACATCATAATAAGCAAAGACTACATCAGCAGTGTATTCTTTTCCACCATCTATCGCAAACATACATACTTGAACTCCCTTCTCCACTTTGAGAGTGGGCACGCTGTTCATCAAAAAAGATCCTTAGTTAAAGGCCAGGGGGTGAGACTAGCCCGCATGGTTAGCAGGATGGAAGATTTCCAGAAGGAAAGGGATGTTTTATTGAGTATGCTTTTAAGAAGAAGATATTTGAAAGAATTTGTTACACCTTTGTTGGAAGAAGTTATGAAAAAGAGATTAGAGGGACATTTCTATCCCTTATTAGTAATTGATATTACCAGATTGTCTGCGCCATTGGAGAACAGTAATAACCATACTGGTCATTTTCACAATGAGCTCTTCCTTACATACACTCCACAGTTCCCACTGATTTGGGACATTGTTTTCAAAAACTGGTTCATCCTCAACAATGATGAAAGCATAAGTCAGAAGGTTGATGAAGCCCCCATAGTGGTTTACAGAAAAGATACCAGCATCAAGAATATCCTTGAAAGAAATCCATTTAGTAGTACCACTGGTAGACTGGGAAAAATGACAAAATGTGGGCAGTGCACGCAGTGTAAGCACATACGAGAGGGAGACAGGGTTTTTCTCAAAAGTTATGGATGGGTTAGATTATTTCAGAAACACAATTGTGGCAGTAAAAAAGTAATTTATGCCAGCATTTGTCAGACTTGTTTGTGCTAATATATCATTAAAAAACAAAAATGCTTTTAGAGCCTGCATTTATCAACATGTTTATGATATAGATAAATGTAACATCACAAATGCAGTAGCCAAACATATTAACCTTTACCCAGGTCATTATTTCAAGTTTATAGTTCTTGAACAGATCATCATAGACGAAAGGGGTGGCCCTATTGACCATTTGCTGGAGTATAAAGAACTATTATGGCAATTGAGGGTCAATGCCACCACTAGCCCAGGGCTTAATAATATGGTCTCACTTAGCAGTTTTTTTTTAAATTAAAAGCAGATTTCTGCATTTAAATATTTTATGTCTCTTACAACCATAACAAGAATATTATTGATTTTATTTGTTCTTGGTTTTGAAAATATAGTTATAAAGAGATATAACGTCTATGGTCAAAATTTACATGATTTGTTTGTAAAATGAATTAAGGGAGCCTGTACCTTTAAAAGTGGATGTACATTCTACAAGTGTTTTTTTAATTGATTTATTACACTGGTTATATAAGACTCTGAGTGTAATTTGATTTTATTCTGAAGAAGTCATTGATAAAAATTGACGAAAGCGCTCAAATAAAATGTTATCTATTCCTAGCTGTCCAGTTCACTTTGAATTTTCTCTTGTATCCTAGACTTCTAAGCTCTGAAACAATTTTACACATTTGCCATTCACCAGTCAGATGGTCTCTGGCCAACCCATCTAAACTATGGTAAAGTTTCTAAACTGTCCCTCATTTAGACTCACCATGGTCTATATGTAGTTCAGTTTTTCAGTCAGGAATGACATTGCTGGTGCAGTACACTTTATTGAGTGCATTGCATTACAATAAGCAAACTGAAAATTACCTCTTTTGCATTGCATGAGTCTTATTATAGAAGCTAATTTGCTTAATAGTTTCCTTAAATCATTCTACAGACTTTCTGTACAGCTCACCTGGATTTCTAATAGTAGACTTGAAATGTTTAATATGATTTTGTTGCATTTCATCTTACCTTTTTCTGATTTGATTGAATTGTGGAAGATTACAATAACAAATTGTCAATGCAATTTTTTAAATCTTTATACTTTATTTTTGCTATTTTTCAATTGTTGTTCTTAGCACTGATTTAAACTTTTCTGCCATGTAAACTGCACAGTAACTTCTGATCATTTGCAGTGTCTAATAACTGTAACTATGAGTACTAAATGCCTAGAAAAACTCAAAATGTCAGTCAGAGCTGATATTTTCATGGTGTAGCTGGCAATTCCCAGGAATGTAAAGATGCTGCTAGTGGTTCCCCGCATGCAGACCTTCTACACATTATGTGGTACTGTAACCATGCACATAAGCTATGGAACTCCCTGAAAGTGCATCTAGAAAAAATGGGATACCAAATGTCAACCCTTTCATGGGAGCTTGCAATATTACACATCACAGAGCTTAGATTTTCTAAGTTGGAACTTCATGTCCTAATTACTCTTTGCTTATTAATCAAATTTTACATAACCAAGAACTGGAAAGATTTCTCTAAGCTATCCTGGAAGGAATTTAAAAACCTAACAATAAAATTCATATCCTCACAAAAATTATTCATTAGTAATCCTAATAAACAAACTTACTTACAGAAATACTGGAATCTCATTTTTGACATTATTATGGAAGATTAACCAATAAGACCTTCAATGGTTTCTACAATCTAATTATAGGTGAGGTAGTTGTTAAACCTTCTTCTTGATCCTTAGGTTTCACTTTTTTTCTTTGGCAGTAGTACACTTATATATGTATATATTTTGATTTTCGAGGGTGGGAGGGGTTGTTGTTTTGTATGGATCATTTGTTGGTATCATATCTTCATTTTTTTTTTGATTGTACCTGAATATTTGTTATCTGCTACTTTCTATTTGAAAATAATAAAACATATTTTTGGAAAGAAAAAAGGATGCTGGTAGCATCTGGCATACACTGGAGATTTTATGCCATCAATTTCCTTGTTGATGTCAGACATCCACATACAAATTTTGACAAAGAACCTCACCCAAGCTGTTCCCAAATTTTCTTTGAGCATCGAGTCCAGAATTCTGTTATATAACCTGGGCAATATTGCTATTCTGAAGAGTTGTATTAAGATTCCTTCATTACAGAAACAGCTGACCTACTGTAGCAACAAAGTCTGTATGCAATTGGTTATCACTGCTAGACATTTTCTTTATTACTAATCTATACACTTAGGAAATTAGTGGTTGGTTTCTCTTAACATTTTAAAATTTGAAATGGATAACTACAAGACAACTGCTAGTGGGTATCATCAATGTTAACTGTTACCAGTTCCTCAAGTTTTTCATTTGACAGTTGTAACAGCCCTCTAGCATATTGTGGTTCACCAGTAACTATCTGTAATCTCCAAACACTCAACAATGAATGCTCTGGACTTTAACATGTTAGACATGACAAGATGATGTAGAGGTATAGATATGCTCTAGCAAGAGAACAAAGCTGTTTCAAAGAAGAGCAAAAAAGTACAGCAACAGCAAAAGTAATACAACATTAAGGAGATATAAGTAAATGCAAAGATAGGAAACAATACCAATTAATGCAGAAAACAAAACAAAGCTGTTTCAAAGAAGAGCAAAAAAGTACAGCTACAGCAAAAGTAATACAGCATTAAGGAGATATAAGTAAATGCAAAGATAGGAAACAATACCAATTAATGCAGAAAACAAGCTAAGTAGTTATGAAAGGAGAAGAAGTGACTGAAAAAACACTTCCCAAGCCAATCAAGAAAAGAGAAAGAGAGAAAGCAGTATTTTTACAGATACATGAAAGAACAAACAAGGGTAAAAAAGAGGGGGCATGGAAGTTAAAAAAACAGACTAGTCAGATGAAGATCAAAACAGTAAAAAATGTATGCCACACTTCTACATACTAGTATTGAAGAAGAAAGTGAAAAGAGATTTAAAATTCTGGCCTGAAGTACCCAGAAGAAACATTCAGAGTAAGGAAAATTATCCCATTCCTGTCACTGAATCATGTAAACTGCCCAAACCCAAAAGTACCCAAAAACCAGGCCTGTTAGAATTTACCTTAGAATTCTTAGATTAGAGAATGCTGGGTAGAACATTTAACATTCCATAGCAAGAATTTTTGAGAAACTAGGGGAGAAAGATGAGGTTACTGAAAACAGTAATGAGGCAAATGCGATTTCTGTTCATTAAAGTGGCAGGAAGAATGAGCCTAAGAGGTGAAGATCACTCAGTTTGACCCAAGTAATGGAGAAAACCAGGAAGCACTGGGAAGGAAAGCATTTATGCAAATCTAAAAGGCATTGGAATGTAGGACCCAATACACCATGGCTTCATGGCAAGGATGCCTTTCTAAACAAATGCTATAATGTTCTTTGACTGGGTAGTCATGTTATTAGAGAAGAAAGGGTTATGTTTCTGGTCTACCTACACTTTAGCAACACATTTAACATGCACCATATTAAACAATAGTGAAAAAAAATAAGACTTGGAGTAGGCCCTACAGTCGAAGTATATGAAAATGACTGTAGGCAAATGGTATGGCTAGTCAAGCAGACACAAAGCTATGTGATAGAAGTAAAACACAAAAAGGTACAAAAGGAAAAGGTAGACATTTATCAAGACTAGGGGATGGTTTAATACAGAAAACAAAGCTAAAATAAAACATAATAAACTTGTCGATTTACAGTCAGCAGCAAATGAAAATGACCTACAAGTGTGTTTGGCAGTAGGCTGTTAGCATGAAAACTAATTATACTATTAATCTTGTTAAAGGAGACAATAGAGCTTTTTTTCAAACATGAATTTGTTTGCTTAGCTGAGCAGTATCTCCAAAACAGGCATTTTATTTTTGTTTTAATGACTGAGTCCTATTCTGTAGTCAGTGTTTTCTGATTTGTGATATGGTGTTTAGTTGATCTGCATGAAGCTTCACTGCCCCTAAATTATGCCTAATGGAGGTGCAGTTTTGAAGGAAATAATGCTACTCCAATGAAAAAAACAGGGGCAATATAAAATCATAGGCTGTGATATTGTTCTGGACTTCTGATATGATCTATTAGAATGTTAAAGTGATTTTATACATATATGAAACAAGATTACACAACTTGGTTGTTGGCAGAGCTGCTATTAGAAAACAAAGCTTCACTTGAGAAAGACGATACCCTTAGTGCAGAATGACAAGGTTGAATGTCCACATATTTGGACTCTATGAAAAGTGGAAGGTCAGATAATGTTTCAGATCATGTCTGAATCATGATGTGACAACCTTCTTTATATAGAAGGCACAAAAGGAGCTTAGCCCAGCATCAAGGGAGACACCACTGAAATATTCAGGAACTTCCCATCAGTATTAGTAGAGTCAAAGTGGGATATTTATCGAAATTAAAAATAAATAAATAAATAAACAGAAATGAGAGAAGAATATTCAGACTGAGAACTCAAAAGCAGTAGTGGCAGAGACTTAGGGACACAGGTGGACAGTGGTCTCACCTTCGATAACCACATCACCACAACAGTCAGGAAATCCTTCTATGTGGCACACCTTATCACGAAGGGCTTTTCATCCAGAAAAAAGGAGGTCATTGTCCCTCTGTACTCATCCCTCATTAGACCCATTATAGAATACAACGCCCCATTTGGTATGTACCTCTCAAGACATCTGCAACAACTGGAAAGGCCTCAGAAATACCTCACTAAAAGAATCACAGGCCTAAAGCAGATGCCCTACACTGGCCGCCTTAAAAAACTCCAGCTATACTCTGTCGCATATCGTCTACTCAGAGGCGATCTCTGCTTAACATACAAGGCCATGTCAAACCCAGAGCTGTTGGACATGCTACACTTAAAGAAATCCCAATCCCTCAGAGCTACACGCTCCAGGGATCTAAACCTTGTCATCACAATAAACAAAACATGCTGGAGGGATAGGTTCCTGACCCAGAGACTCCCCAGACTCTGGAATAGATTGCCCATACATGTCAAGCAGAGTGCCTCTTTGGACCTCTTCAAGAGGAACCTTGATGATTGGATGGGAGAAAGGAAATTCACCCCAGGGATCACGTCAGTCGCCCTGCTAGACAGGGGTCCAGGAAAGTAAATAATGTGGGAAGAAATAGACAGGGAATTGTTATGGCTAGGCTTGTATAGGCCCTAGGGCTGATAGCCTAGTACCAACCTATGAACCTATGAACCTATGAACCTTCACCACATATGCAGAATTTAGGTGAACAGGTCATCCTTAAACCCTACTGTCTGCCTATTTAAGTGTATTTAATATTTTACCTTCCATCCATCACTACCTTCCCTGCCACCCTTTCTGCATCCATTCCATGCTCACTTGAATGTCTTTGTGGATTCCTTCTCCACCTCCTTTTCAGACAGTCCATTACAGGTTCCAAACACTGTCCATAAAGAAATACTTTTGCAAATCTGGTAAATACTTGATTCTTATAGGCTATTGCATATGTCCCTTCATCCCCTCTATGCTTCCTGTTCAGGATGAATCCTTAACATTACCCTGAAATGATCTTGTGCAGCCATATCATTTCCCCAAAGGTCTCTTCAGGACTTTATTAATAAGCTGTCCATCTCCTTTAGCATTTTGTCATATTCCTTCTCCCCCCATTCCAGGCACAGTCTGGTGGCTTTTCTCTGAACTTCATTGAAAAGGCTAATGCCCATATTTGTATATTGTCTCCAGAAATGTACATAGTATTCAAGATGTAGTTTGTCTACCTGGCATTACCTTTTTGCATGTGGAATCCCCTGGCAATGTACCCCATCATACGGTTTACTACTGCTGTTGACATCAAACTGCTCTCTTGTGGACCACACTTACAAAACATCTAGTCAATTTCTTTCTTTCTTTCTTTATTTGTATTTGTTTTGTGGAGTAGCGCAGTGATCTCCATAGACCTTTTTCACACTCAGCCTGGGAGCAGTATCTGGTTAAGTGACTTGTTTATGGTAACACAGTTACGCAATGGAGATTGAGGGAATCAAAGCTTGCACCTCTGGACCTCAAGACATAGCTTGTTAATAGCTTTTTAATACTTTAATCCAACTGGCAATCAGCTTGACACCACCCAATTGCTCTTTAAACAAAAAGAGATAAGCACTGTATGGCTATCATCCAGGCAGCCATCAGGGGATTTTTGTGTTACCATCTTCACTGCACATGCCTGAAATACTGAATGGCTTAAAGTACAATGGACCGTAGCAAGGGCATGTCTTTCACTTCTGGGAGTGATGTAACCACTTAAAAAAAAAGCTTTCTTATAGACAACCACTTTTTCATTTGGGTTCTGGTTGACTCAATGCACTACAGAGACTTAAATGTTTCCTAGGTCTTGTCATGCTGTGTATCAGCCTAGGGTGAGAGTGGAAGATTTTGCATGCAAGCTATAAGAGCTCAAGTTCCAGTGGAGCATGGGAGTGCTGGATTTATTTGACTGTCATCTGTGTGGATATAAGATTTTTAACATATTGGCTGCCGTGGGGGGGGGGGGCTTTATAGAATTCAATTCAGTTTGAGGTTAGCAGTGTAAATCTTATTAGAAAATCATCATAAAAGCCTAGTCTACAACAGGCAAGACAGGCTGTTCATCATTGTTGTGGATTATACATATCTCACTGCCTTTTCTTTGCCTTGTTAACTGCAGCTAAACTGCCTTATTTCAATGTATTTTATTGTTAAGCTTATGCTTATTCATTGGCCTTCTGACTATTGCCTTAGTAATCAAACCATATGTGTGTATATGTTTATTGTTTACTGCTTTATTAATTGAACCTCATTTTAGTACTTTCAAGATGACTATTCACTGGCTGCTCTGCTGCTAGGTGCTCAGACTTATTCATTTATTTTATTGTTATTTATTTAAATGTTGTTGACTGAGTTAGTCTCACTAGGCTAGTAGCCTCTTTTCAGTGGAGACCCAAGGAGGTATTTATACTACTGGAGGAAATCTGGTCATGGCATTGGGGAACTTCCCCTACTCCTGGTAGTAGGGGGAAGAGTTTGTGTGTTACACGTTCTGACTTCCTGTTCCCATTCCAGGTGTGGAGACAGCCTGGAGAAACAGGGAGAAAACATGGCTGCTGAGATCCAAAGCTTTTTGAAAGTGAAGTGTGTTGAAAATGGAGGAAAAAAAATGGCAGCCTTGCTACCAGAATTGTTTTTAGGTGATGTGGAGAGGAGATCAGGAAGGAGATGGAACTAAATTTAGTGGTGGAGATGGATTAGGAAAAAAGTTTTCAGAAAAATCTGTTTGAAGTGGCAGAATCGGTAGAAACATGTGTTATTTCAAATCTCCAGTCAGGAGGGTTGCAGGATGAGTATCTTGAAGAGCTATTTAACTAGAGTAAGCTGGAAAGTGCAGCTGCTGTATCCTGGAGTGACATTATGAAAAAAATAGAAGACAGAAAAAAAAGAGAAGGAAAAAGAGCCTGAGAAGGTTCCAGAAAAAAAGTCCTATGCTAAAATGGTGGAAGAAAGAACAAAAGAGAAGACAGAGATTAAAGAAATAAAGAGAAAATGTGTTGTTCAGGTGAGTAGTAAAAAAGAAAAAGGCCTGGACAGATATGAGGTATGGGACAATGTTACTGCACTTTTGGGAGTAAAAGCTGAACAGATAAGAGCTTTCATTTTAATTACCAAAGAAACTTTTTGTGACTTGTTTTTTGAAACTGGTCATGCTATGGAAAACCTTTTGGGGGCCTATGGAAAAAAAAAGAAAGTAGACTTTCCATAGTCAAAATATGTGTTGCAAGCCTTTTTCAGGCAAACAAAAAAATAAATTTGGTTCAGTTTAGAACTAAAGCGGAAGCAAAAGAAATTAGTGAATATGTGTTAATAATATGTAAAGAAGTGTTGAGCACTAGTAAAATCTATGATGAAAGAAAATTATGGACTGGGGGTTGGGAATGTGGCATAATTTTGAAAATGGAAAGTGACAATGTAATACACATACCTAATATTATTAATGTATATGGCAATAGAAGTTTTTTTAAGGTACAGCGGAAAACCAAAGACTTGTTATTTTTGTGAAAAAAGTGATCATTTAATTAATGTGTGTGACAAAAAAAATGTTATTTATGTGGTCAGACAGGCCATAATGCAAATAAACATGAAGTGAAATGTAAGAAATGTGGTAATTCATGGTTAGAATGTGAGGTAAAGATACAAGAAAATAAAAAAAGAAAATTAACTTGAAAATGAAGATGAAATTATACAAGAAAAAGATTTAGAAAATGGTGTACAAGAGCATACAATGCAACAAGAAAAAATAAATGGCATTTAAATGTAAGGGGAAAGACAAAAAAAGGAAAAAGAAAAAGAAAGAGATACAGAGGAAGCAAGTGGTGAAGAGTGGGAGTGGCAGATAATAAAAGGCAAGAGAAATTCAATAGAAAAGAGGGTTAGGGAAAGAAAAAGAAAATTTAAAAAATATAATGGTTAAAGAAAGTAAGAAAGGTAAGAAAGGTTAAGGATAAGAAATTTGTTTTAATAACTGTTCTATAAACGTGAAAATATTAGCCTTGAATGTGAACAGTATAAAGAATGTTAAAAGAAGAATTAATATTTTACAATGGTGTGCTGCAGTAGATGCTCAGGCAATAGTGTTAGAAGACATTAGGATATTAACAGAAGAAGAAGAAGAAAGGGTGCAAACAGAAAAACTTTGGAATGGTACTGTTATTTGGAACATAGGCAAAGAAACATGCTCAGCTATACGTATATTATGCCAAAAACATATAAAAATATTAGATATTACAATAGTAGAACTGGGTTGAATAACAGATGTGGATATAAGATGGAAAATATGTATATAGACAAATAGCTTTATATGCATATGTAACAAAAAAAAGAAAGAGAAACAATGTTTAAAAGTATACATAATTATGTCTATGGATATAATAATGACAGGGGATTTTGTTTGTAATTTGAGAAATAAAAAGAATAGTTGTAATGTTAAAATTGTTACTGAAATTATAAAAAGTGGAAAATTAAAAATATGGGAAACTAAACACTGGACTTATATAACAGAAATTAAATTAATACATACATTGATTTTTTTTTTATATCAGAAGGTCTAAAAATGACACAAAAAGGAATCAAATGTACTGGGTTTTCAGATCATGTGGTGACTTGGATAAGAATCCATGGAGATGAGGAGTATATTAAAATAGGAAAAGGTATAAAAACAGCAAATGAAAAAGAGTTAGAATTAGAAGAAAGAAAAAAATTATAGAATTATAGTAAAAACATACTGCTATGAGTTTTATGAAAATTGGGCATTTTGGTGGATTCAACTTAAAAAACAAATACAAAAAAAGTATTTTTATAATGCATAGAAAAGAAAAGAAAAAAGAAAAAAATGAATGCAAAATACTGAGTCAAAATATTTGAAGATTTAAGAAAAGAAAAAAGAAATAAAAAAGAATGTAAAATATTGAGTCAAAAATATTTGAAGATTTAATAGGGAAGAAAAATAATTTTATGAAAAAGAAAAAGAATTATATATAAGAAATCAGGATAAGATTAACAAATTATTATATAGATTATTATATTTACAAGGAAAAAGAAGAAATAGCACCATTCTTATGTAAGATAGTAAAATAAGGAAATATAATGAGATAATTAAAAATAAAGAAGGAAAATTAGTTAAAAATCAAGAATAAATATATGAAATGATTAAAGAATATATATTAGATTTATATAGTAAAAAATAAGTTAACAGAATAAATGTACAATGGGCAAAATTATACAAGGAAGATAAATATTTAGAGAGAAAAATAAACATAAATGAGCTGAATGAGATCTTGAAAGATATTAATGTTAATTCAACTACAGATTTGGATGGAATTGAATATAGTATATATTAAAAAATGTATGATTGGCAAAAAATGGTGTTTTTAGAAGTAATGAATGAATGACTAGAAAAAGAAATTAAGTATAAAGAAATTTGTACAGGTGTGATAACATTTATATTAAGGAAAGGAAATGAAGATGAAATAAAAAATGGAGACTGATTACACTAAATAACACAGATTATAAACTTTTGATGATAATAGTAGTAACTAAACGATTACAATGTAAAATAGAAAGACTACCTGATCAAACCTTGTTTGAGAGAAAAGGAAAGGGGAGTGAAAACCTGTTGTGGATAATAAGGGAAGTAATTGATAATATCATTAATAAAAAAGTGGAAACAAAAATCATGGTAGAGGATTTTAGTAAGGCATATAATAACATTCAGTATAAAGCATTATGGGGTATTTTACAAACATATCAGTGAAAAATATTATAAATAATGAAATCAATATATGAAAAGAATTATGTGAGATTGAATGTAAATGGTTGGATTTGGGATGATTTGAAAATAGAATTTGGTATAAAACAAGGATGTGCTGCAAGCAGTATGATTTTTGCTATTATCATGAACATAGTAGTAATGGAAATTAATAAAATATCAAGTAAGGGAGGATATAGAATGATGGAGGAAATACAGTTGCCTATAATGTATATGTATGCTGCTGAAATTGTAGTAAAAGCAAAAGTAAACCTTGGGTTGAACAAATTAATGGAAAATTAAGTACACAGTTGAAGGAAATTGGTTTAAGCATAAATAAAGAGAAAAGTAAAGGATTTCAGTATGAATGTATTATAGGAGGTATGGAATATAATGAGAAGAGTATAGATACTTTAGGAATAGTATTTGGAAGTATAGAATACAGACATGGACAATAGGGCACAATTATTAAAGAAATCAAAGACATGATTACATTCAGGAAGGCATATAGGTTTTCATACAAGAAGAAACATTTAATAAACACCATAATAATAGGTAAAAAAGCTTATATAGAAAATGTTTATATGATGCCAATGAAACATGAAAAATAAATTATGCAGATTTTTCTTTTATTTGGAGGTCAAGAATGAACCCGGTTAAGAGGAGAATTTTGTATATGAAAGATGAACAAGGGGCACTGGGGCTGATTAATCCAATTGTGCATGCAGCTTCTTTAAGTCTATATAAAGTACTGAAATGATTAATGGAAATTAATAAAGACTTGATAGAAACAGTAATGTATTGCAAATATAGAGAAATGTGGGGAGAAATGGAAATAAAAAGAAGTAAAAGTGTTTTTAATGAAGAAATGAAAGAATTTCATAGCAAAATTGTATTGTGGAAATTAGAAAAGAATGTGATTAAAAAATAGAAAAGAATGTTATGTTAACATTATGAGATCCTTTTATTTGTTGGCTCCATGGAAAAAGTTAGAAATAGATAAGAAGAAAGCAATAATGATGAGATTCAAAAATTATATATAAAAAATAAAGAATGTAACAATTTTTTTTGTGGAGGTTGTCCATAGGAAAAGTACCAGTGGGGGCAAATATGCCATATAAGAGAAAGTAGGATAGAATATGTAATAAATGTAAAGAATTGGAAACTGCAGAACATGTTTTTTTTAAATGTGAGAGAATTAAAAAACTGTATGTAAACATGATTTGATTAAAACATTTTTAAATTTTGAAATGTTAAACATTGGCATGATAAAGTATGGGTTTTGTGGGACTAGATCACAGAATGAAGCAAAGAAAATGGACAGAATCATGAGTGATATGGAATGAAAGACTTAATGAAATCAAATACAATGAAAAATGGACTTTGACAAAAAATACTGGACAAAATATGGTTTTAATTGTGGATTAAAGAGTGGAGGGAATACTTAAAATAAGAATATCAATATACTGATTGATGTTAAAATATGTCAATATGTATATGTGTAAAAATATGAATTGCATGCAAATAAAAAACCCTATTCTTTAGAGCTGCTAAATGGCACTGGAGGGTTCCTACAACAGCAAGGAAGAGACATAAGAGAAGCATCGGCATGGAGGAGGAGGAGAGAAAAGCTATGGATAGGCTGGGTTTGGAAAGTGAGAATTTGGAGAAAAAATGTTCAATATGGAGCTTCAGAATGTAAGCAAAAATGCCTGTGTGGCAGATGTTACAAATGAGCTGCATTTAGTTGTCTCTATGGAGTAGGAGGTAAGCAAGTCTGTTGAAATTGTTCAGATAACAGAACTGTCATTGCAGGTGATGCTCTTTTAAAAATAATTGATTGGGATGATCCAGGTGACACTTCTGCAGTTTCATGGAGTCAGATGTCAAATTACTTATTTTGGAAGTGCTGAGAATGGTAACGTGGAAAAGGAACCGGGTGATGTGACAACAGAGCATTCAGCAGTTAAAACTTATGCAGCAGTGACAGAAAGTAAAAGAGGAAAGCAGCAAGAAACTGAGAAGGTGCTGGTTTTGTGACAGCAGATAATGCAATAACTAAACATATGCAGCAGTGACAGTAGTCAATAAAGAAGAAGCGAAATAAACTGTACTTAAAATTGTTTTAAAAAGAAAAGAAGACCAGCTCTGAGAATAAGAACAAAAAAAGACACTGTAATAGACAGAAATGCATAGGACAGTTCAATAACTATTCTAATTTTAAAGTTCAATAAATAAGGATCATAGGATCAAAGGAGGTTACTAGACTATCAACCTATAGGTCATTTCAAGCCTAGTCATTTCACCCCAATGTCTTACCATAGATACTTTAGTCAATACTCAGGATTGTATTTAGTAATGACTGTCCATGTCTAGGAGGGTAAGAATTTATCATGCTCCATCCACTTTTCCAGGTTCCTTTTGAACAGTGTCCTAGAGGTGCTCTGCTTCACATGAATTGACAGCCTTTTCCAAAGATACAGCAGTCATTGGGGGACAAATATGTCCCTCCAGCATGTCTTATTCAAGTCATAGGCCATATTTAGATCCCTGGAGTGGGTAGCTCTAGTCCCATTTAATTTACGAATATGCAACAGATTCATTAGGTTTGGGTTGGAGATTACTCTGTAACCCAGGCATAAGTCTCCCCCTAAGAAGTTTATATGATACAGAGTATAGTGACAGGGAATTTAGTCAGTCTGTGTAAGGCACGTGCTAGTGTCTCTTGATCTTCTTTGTTAGAAACTCTGAAGTCTCTCCAGTTGCTGCGGGTACTTTGTAAGGTACATCCCAAAAGGAGCATTATACTCAGCTATGGGCCTGATTAGTGATGAGCATAGAGGGATTGAAACCTTCTTTACTCTAAAGGTGATGCCTTTGCTAATCAAGTGTGATAGATAATAGGCCTTTCTTACTACAGTAGACACATGGTGATCAAAGTTAAGGTCACAGTCTACTTGTGATCCCAGATCCCTTACCACTTCATAGGTACATAAGGTAATTTTTATTTGATAGTGTGAAGGGACATTGTTTTTACCAAAGGGAATGATGATGCATTTCTTTGCACTGAGTTTGAGACCATAACTAAACACTAGTCATTGGTCTGCATAAGAAGTATACTGACATAATTTGGGGATTCAATAATTGCACCCAGTTTGCAGTCATTCACAAACTTGGTCAGCCACAACCCCTTAGATTTGGCCTGAACTTCTGAGAAGTATATATCAAACAGTAGGGGGCCCAGAACTGACCCTTGTGGCATCCAACTGGTGACAGGTCTGCTGGTTGATGTGGAGTCACCTATTTTGATAGTGTGACCAGTTTGTGAGCCAGTTGGTAACCCATCTTACAACGAAGGGATTTACAATCAGTTTGCTAAGTTTATCGGTAATGCCTGAGTGTGGGATTGTGTCAAAGGTTTTTGCCAAGTTGAGGTATGCTGTCTGTACAGATTTGCTCTAATCAATGGCCCTGGTCACATTTTTAAAGAAATCCACCAGGTTTTACAGGCAGGATCTGCCACTGACAAAGCCAAATTGGGTTGGATCCAGGGATTGTAGGTCACCTATGTCTTTATTTATGAGGTACATCATGATACTCCTACAGTTTTCAGTCTTTTATACATATTGGGACATGCATATATATTGGGACAGGGACGTTTGTGATATGACATATGAAACTGGTGGATTGATGATGACATTTTTGAAATGTATAACAAAAGTTTGGACATGTGCCCATGGAACAATTATTTGTTTTTTGGTAGTAACTTAAATGTTTAAAAATGTTAATCTGCATGTTAGAACTGATAAACTGGAAGACGATGATGTTGAAAAATCCATGCAGGGTCTGTGTAAAACTGTTGATATTACTGTGAAAATTAGACATGAGAGAAACTTGTGACTGGAGGGTGGAGGTTGTAAGTTGTTTTGAAATGTGTTGGAAGTTGTTTTGAAATGTGAAACAAAACTTGTGAAATACTTGCCAATTGTTATTTTTGTGGCTTGTGATAGAGGGACTATCATGTTTTTCTGAAGAGCTTTTCTCATCTAATTAATGATTGTGACAAAGTACAATATAACCGATGTGGGGAGAAAGGACATATAGGAAGAAGGTGTGTGCCTGAATGTAGTTTCAGTTAAAAAGTGACACTTTTGGATGGATTGTCAAGAGCAAATTGTAAATAATGAAAAAGAAGGGGAAAGGAAGAAAACATACACATGGAAGGACAACAAGAGGCTGGGAAAGAGGGTGAACTAGGTGAAGAAGAAATTGTAGAAAAAATGTAGATGGTAAAAATGAGGAGAGAGAATGCATGCAGAAAGAGAGGTCTGGAGAAGGGCTTGTTGCTAATATTTTTTCTGATTCTGAGGATCAATGATTATTTGTACATAAACCCAGAAAAATATTCAGTTAGGAAAAGAGTAAAAATAAAAAAAATGATTTAAATATTTTCCCTAAACTTAAAAAGAAAACAGAGGTAATCCAGAGGGCTCGAGTGAAGTCTGATATCCCACCTGTGACACAAATGGTGACATAACTAACAAGAAACAGAGTATAAAGGATTAGTCCAGATGAAATCTAGGAGACTCTTTCTCTCTCTCTGATACTCTCCCTATGGGAGGAATAAAGACACCTTGTTAAGTGTCCAGTAATTTATTCAGTTAACAGGTAGATGGATGAGTGTTATTGCTCAAAATTGAGCAGATTATAACAAGAACAATCATCCATCTACCTGCCTAAGTGAGTAAACTGCTAGAAACTTGAACAAGGTGTCGTTATTCCTCCTGCAGGGAGGATATCAAAGACAGAGAGTCTCCTAGATATGCTAGGTAAAATGATTTTATCTGGATAAATCCTTTATGCTCTGTTTCTAAACTTAAAAAGAAGGAAAAGCAACAGTTTTAGAGTACTTTCAGTAAATGTGAACAGTATTATTAACTCTGTAAGAAGGCTAGAGATACTGGAATGATGTGCTAAATGTGATGTGGATGCTATTCTATTAGAGTTTGTGAGATTCCTGACAAGTGAAGATAGACTGCAAAGAGAAAACTGTAAGGTGGAAATATAATATGGAACTTAGGAAGGAAATGTTGTTCTGAAGTGGTTGTGTTGGGTAAAAAGAAACATTGAAAATATTAGATCTAACATTGGTAAGGATGAAAAGTTTGACTGTTGTGGATTTGAGGTGGACAGAACATGTTTATAGAATTATAGCAGTATATGCATATGTAACTAGCAAGGAAAGACATAATTTGATTAATGAAATATTAGGCTATGTGTCAGTTAACATGAAAATTATAATTGCAGGGGAAGTTTTATTGTGATTTTAGGTGAAAATGTAAAAAGAAAGATAAATATGTAAAAATATTGGAATTGACAAACTGTGTTAAATAAGCTATGTGAAACAAAAGTTAATGACTTTATAGAAGAGAGGCAGTTGGATTTGAAATAGATTATTTTGTATTATCAGAAGGCATAGGAGTAGCAGATGGTGATCTAGTTGTGACAGATTTTGTCAGATCATTTAGCAATATGGGTGGAGGTGGTGGAAGAAAGAGAATATATTAAAATAGAAAATGGAATTAAAAGAATAAATGAGAAATTATGGGATGAAGTTGGAGAATGAGAAGTATTGCAGTTATTCAAGATCATATAACCATGAAGGACTTCTATAAAAACTGGTCTGAATGGTGGATTGAATTTTAAAAAGAAGTACAGAAAGTGTTTTTTTCTCCTCAATGTCAAGATAATATAAGAAAGGAAGAGAAAGTGAAGTATGGGAAAATGTATCGAAATATATTCGAAAATTTAGAGAATAATACACAAGAGTATTATGATATGGAAAAAGAAATATATAAAAGAAATTGAGAAAAAAAGTAAGGCATTACTGTTTAGGCAGAGATATTATTTACAAGGAGAAGGGAGGAGCTATCTGCACATTAAAGAAAAATAGCAAAGGAGGATATTAGTATAATAAAGAAAATGAAAAATGTAAAAGGAGAGTTTAAAAGGACACAATAGCAAATTATGAGTATTGTAGTATAGCACATGGAAAATATTATAAGATTAAAAAGAAAGAAAATAAGAGAAAATGAAAAGTAAAACAAATTTCCAGAAGAAGTTAAGGAAGAATTTGAAAAAGAAATTACTATTAGTGAATTGGATGAAGTACTTAGGAAAGTAAATGTTGATTCAGTATCAGGCCCAGATGGTATAGGGAAGGGTTTGTTTATGAAGAGTTATGTAATGGGATATTAACATTTATATGGAAGAAAGATAAGAAGAATGAAATAAAAAATTGAAGACCCAACACACTAGATAATACAGATTATATTTTTTATGATAATAATACAGAGGAGAATGGAAGGAAGAATGATGGGATATTATGGAGGAAAGTATATGTGGTATAAAAGGAAGGGATGTCAATAATTGTTACTGGTTGTGACAGAAATTGTAGATGATATAAGTAAAAGGTAGGATGTGAAACTTATGGTAGGTGATATTAGCAAGGCATGTGATACAGTAGGACATGATGCTTTATGGGGCATCATGAGAAAGTATGGAATAAGTAATAGAATTAGTAGAATGTGTATGTCAACATATCAAAATAATTGAGAGTGTGATAGTGAATGGGTGACTGAGTAAAGAAATATACATGAAGTGTGGTATAAGAGAAGGATGCCCCATGAATTGTATATTGTTTGCACTGGTAATTAATGTGATAATGACTGAAGTAGCTTATAAAATGAAAGAAGCTAAATATGTGATGCAAAAGGAGTTGGTGAGTCCAGTAGTTTTGACATACGAAGACAATATAGATGAAGTTGCTAAAAACAAAATATGGATGAGGGAAACATCAACTTGTCTGAATGGATGTTTAAAAGAAGTGGGAATGACCCTGAATAAAGATAAAGTAAGAGTTTTCGTGATGTGGTGAAAATTGGGGATGTGTATATTTCAATGAATGAAATGTTTTTGCTAGGATAAAATTTGGGAAAATGATGTAGTTATGATGCAATTGATGGGTCTGATAAAAGAAATGAAAGAAATATGTCTTATAGATTAGTCTTCAGGAAAAAAGGTTTATCTGGTGAATTCTGTATTAATGAAAAAATAGCATATATGTCAAATGTTTCAGCGATCTTAGAAGAATATGAAAAGGCAAATATGCAGTTGGTATTTTTTTTTCATATGGGAATCAAGATTAAACCCAGTGCAAAGAGGTCTTTTGTATACGAGTGAAGATGAAGAGGATTGGGCTTACTAAATCCAGTTGTTTACTCTGCTTCTTTAAACTTGTATAGAGTATTAAACTGGATAAAGGAAGAGAAGGAGAAAAAATTAGTAAGAATGTTTAAATATAAGTACAAAACGTTCTGGGAGATGATGAGAATAAGAAAAAGAGCAAATGAATATTAAAATTATTAAAAAAATACTAACTAGCAAATTAAAAAATGATAATATAGAGAAAGATAAAAGGATGTGATATAATGTGATGAAATAATATTACTATGTAAAAGCATGGGAAATTTTATTGTAAGAGATGAATAAAGCCATTAAAATAAGAAAAAAAGTGCAGTAACAAGATAGTAGAGTATCAGTATTTCCAATGGAGACTGGTAATAAATAAATTACTAGTAAAGGGGAATATGCCATATGAAAAGAAAGTTGAAAGAGATTTTATATATATATATATATATATATATATATATATATATATATATTGTGGGGAGGAAGAGACAACAGAGTATTTTTCTGAAATGTAAAAGAGTGGTGAAACATTGGAAAAAGTGTAAAGATTTTTTGAGAACATTAATGACATAATATAGATAAGAACATTATTAAGTATGGATATTATAAGAAGAAGAAGAGAGAATATGTGAGAAGGGTAGATTCAAATTTATTTTAATATAATGTGGGTTATTTGGAATGAAAGACTGAATGAAATTTTGTTTAATGGGAAATGGATTTTGGCAGATATATTTAAAAAAAAAGACTGTGGTTGTGTAAGAAGATGTGTGGGTCAGTTATGGAAGAATAACAAAGAGGATGGTATAAGAAAAATGATAAAAAGTAAAAAAATGGAAATGTGTATATAAGTGCCTGTAAATATGTACATTTTGTAAATACGTACTTTTTTATGTTCTGTTAAATAAAGAACTCCTTCTCTTTTTGATAGGTGTTGTGGGATTTTCTACACCCACTTGAGCCACCACCAACTCAAGCAGATGGGGCCTTGGTTTAACATCTCATCCAAAGAATGACACATTCAATGTGTGTGTTTATTGATTATTGCCTCATTCATTGAATGTCTTAGTATTTAGCTGGTATCTAATTATTGAAAATCTTTCACTCATCACCGTGTCCAGTTTGTTTATTACACATGTTCATTTTTTAATAGTGTGATTTACTTGAGCCAGTACTTAGTTGTTGGCCATTTACTGCCACTGGATAACTCTGTGTAAATGATGGTTTCCTGCAATCATACCAGTTATCAATTGTTAGAATCTTAAAAAAAAAAAGCACAGCCAGCAGGTACCACAATATTTCTTTACTTTAGCACTTTCATCCACTTTTACAGGAATTCCTCAGAATAAAATTAAATAAATATGATTAACAGTTAATCAAATGACAACTTAATTGATGAATTCAAAATTGTAAAAAAAATAATAAATATTCAGATCCTATATAAATAATAAAAATTTTTATAACTATTAATGTTTCTTTAGCCATCTTGTTTAACTCATTCCCTCCAGTACAGCTCTTTTGATTGTGTACCTTTAACTCCCAGTGGGTGTGACTTGAGCAATTAAAAAATGAAGTTATTACCTTACAGCTCAAACAAATACTCATTGACAGAAGTCAAATATCAGTACAGTTGTGTTTGCTATCATGCATGTTTCAAGATAAAATATCCTGATACCTTGTATGTAGCATGGTTTTGGAATTATTAATGGAAATATGAAGAAGCAATATTTTATGCCTAGAGGGACAGTAGGAGGTAACTGCAGAAACACATGGAGGCATCACTCAGCTGTAATGAGTTAAAAAACATTTATATTTATAGTGCCACTTAACCAAAGAGGTTTATTGGCCTACAGTCTAAATTACCACAATGTTCCCTTCTGTTCAGCATTATTTTTAAAATTGGCCCCTGATATCTAGAGATACTTTATCAAATCTAAAAGCAGTTTATGCTATATATAAAAAGTGCAATATTTTCATTTCAAATCTTTAACTCATAAATGTGCTTTGATATATGTGTCCTAAAATGTTGTGTTGTCATACTGACATTAAAATATCACAATGTATGCATAAAGGAATGTAAACTAGACCTTTCAAATCACAGATGTCTTGATTATTTGCATAGTTTTCTGACTGTGTCCTAATACTACATAGTTACTCTATGAAATAAAGTAGCATGCCTTACAATTACCACATTTATATGTTCAATTCATTTTGCTACTTTTAATGGGTAAAATGTGAGTATATCATAATATCATAAATCTTTAATAGTTCTATTTTTCTTAAAAACAATATTAGTTTTATCACCAAGCAATCTAAATATTCCTATGCTACCCCGGATAATCTTCCAGTTCTATTTAAATACACCAGATATCAAACTGATGCCAACAGATATATCAAGGCAAAAAAAATGTCATGTATTGTTTTTATTCATTATATTAAATAAACCCTGTAATAAAAATCAGCTAATGGTGTATAAATCTCATTCCTATAATTTCAATAACATTGTAAATTGTAACCTCTTTGTAAAAACAACATTAAATAAGTAATCCACTTCATTTAAAATTCAACATCTTGAGTAATATGATGTGGGGCAAGATTCCAAAAGAGTTGTTCTTAGGGTAAGTATGCCCTGATTCTGAAAAACTTGTTCCCAGTGTAAGTCATTCACTTCAGTGTAAGGGCTATTTATAAACAGGTGTATTATGGGGATCTGATTCCATAACACCTGCTCCCAGCCTGCTCTCAGTGTAAGTGGTCACTGAACTGACAGCAAGTCTTTTGGAATTGGGGCCATAATAATCTGTTAAATTGTCCCCTATGAATATTGTATTTCATAAATTTAGGTTGACAGCTAGTATAATATTAATAACTGCAGACTGCAATAGCCTTTCTGAAAATATAACTATCATATATGTTCTTATCCAAATCCATATTTAACGTGGTATCTTAAAATTTAATGTCAGTGACATCACCTAATTCAAATGTTAAAAGTATAGCAGACTTAGTCATTTTCTGAACAAAATATTTACATTTCTGCATTGTCCCATCTCAGATAAAAAGTAAATCATCAACAGATTTTATATACACTCTAACTTTATTAAACAAATTAATTGATGTTAGTATTATAAGTTCTCACCTCCCCATAACAAGATTTGCATATGAAGGGGCTACAGTTGCCTCCATTTCAACTCCCCATATTTGCTGATTTTTGTTTTAATTAAAAATGAAAAAAAAATACTTTTCAATAAAACAGCTAACAAAATATAAGCTTTGTTGATGTTTGTGTTTGTTGTTTGTGTAAAATTTGCTAAATAACAACATGAAAATTCAATACCCCTATACTTGAAATAGAAATGTATAGTGATTGTACATTGATAGTAAACATAAAAGTTTCATTATCATCAAAAAACAAATTATCTTAACTTATTTAGAAAATCTCTTGAATCCTTGATGTAAGAGGATAATGCTTGAATCAAAGGGTTGAACGAATGGTCCAAATAAATCGAAATTCCTTCAGCAATGTACCCTTCAGCTGAAAAAATAGGTCAAAATGGTTGTCTTTTTGTATTTGGGACTACCAAACATAGCCCTATTTCTAAGTTCAACAATGTGTAAAAAGTTGATTAGATTCATATCTGTGTAACCCTGGGACAATAATTCCAAAATCACATTGTTGATATGTTTATACACATTATGAATGCCATACAGTGTTACTAACTTATATTAATCTATGTTTGCCAAAAAAGACTCAATAACACTTACATAATCATTATTATTATATATAATCACTAACAAAGACTCACTAGCATTTATATAATCATTATTATTATATATAATAACTAACCTATCCCCTTTATCTGCTTTATATAATGTAACTCACCATTTGATTTTAATTCCTGTAATGCTGCTCTCTCCAACTCACGCAAATTAAAAATACTTATATCATGGCTTACTATTAAACTCTTTAATAACAGCTTTTTCACATATATCCTGAGATGTTTGCAGCATTGGGATTGGGGAAGGGGGTTATATATTGAAGTTTTATATAAGCACCTTTATTTAAAGTCACACCATGTAATAAAATCTCAGTACTATGTCAGTCCTTTTAGTGGATATAAAAGCCAATCCTTTACTTAAAATCCTGATCTGCACACCAGAAAGTCTTAATATGTCTGTTGGCACATGGTGTATTTAAAGAGAATTGGAAGATTATTTAGGGTAACATGCAATTATTAAGTTTGCTAAGTAATACTAGGGCTGGATTCAATAAACCCTACATGACTCACTAAAACTGTACGTGTGTCATGGTGCAAGATACACATCATAGAGCATCAATTTGTATTCAGATGTGTAGAGCCACACAAACACAGTACATATCATGGCATTCTAATTATAGCATAAGCAGCTGAACTGTATGCTAATCAACTAATCAAAAATGGTGGAGCTATTCGACAAGCTATAAACCAATTGTGTACACTTGGTGTAGGTTTTTGCTTTGAATTCCAAAACCTATTGGAATACAGCCATGAAAAGTACACTACAGAGAAAGAATTTTAGGGGCTGTTGCTGCTATTCTACATATGTATGTGCAACAGGCTCAAGTCTATACAGCTGCTGCTGCAGCTGCTGCTGATAGACCTTGGTCAAGAAGGAGAAAGGTGTTTAGACGCTATTTAACTTTTCATGGTCTGCATGAGGCGGAAATAGTAGAACACTACAGGATGGAAATAGACATACTCCATGAACTCTGCATCCTCTATCATTCTCAACTGAGAGCAACGGCTAACTGAGGGGAACCAATACCTGTGGAGACCAAGGTATGTGCAGCACTTAGAATTTTAGCTACAAAAACCTTCCAGAGACCATCAGGGAACATGCTGGAGGTGTCACAGGCATTCAGCAGCTATGATCCTACATCAATTGCTGAATGCTATGCTACAGCATGTCGTGACTATATATATTTTCCTCATACACTAAGGACAGAGCTACAACTATGCAGGATTTCTACCCCATAGCACATTTCCCTGAAGTCTAGGGTGCCATAGACTGCACACACATTGAGATCAAATTACCACCTGGGGAATAGGGAAGGGTCTATAGAAATAGAAAGGGCTTCCACTCCTTTAACTGCCAGGTTGTGTGTAAAGCTAAGGGAATCATCCTGAATGTGTGTGCTGGCAACCCTGGCAGTTACCATGACTCCATATCTGGCACAACTCATAGCTGTAACTAGAGGTTTTCCAGGGGGATATCTCATAAAGCCATTTACTGAGGGATGCAGGGTATGCACTTGAACCAGGACAGATGACACCCATCAGAAATGCATACACACCCACAGATGAACACTATAATGAGGCACATGCTCAAACAAGAAATATCATAGAAGATGTGTTTGGGTTGCTGAAGTCATGATTTTGGTGCCCAGATACATTTAGGGGGCCCTGCAATATGACCCCAGTACTTCTGCCACAATTACCACTGTATGTGCTATCCTACACAATATTATACTGAGAAAACAACTGCAACCAGAACACCAAGGGAAGAAGCACACATTCCAACACAACCATCAAGGATCACAGTCACACACAGGTGAGAACTCAGAGGGGGAGCCATCAGCTGCTGTGGTTGTAGGTAGACATTAGGCATGCACAATATGCCCTCGCCCCAGCAAAGAGGCAAAAGATAGCACACATGTTGACCACCTAAGGGATACAAGTTTCATTCTATGCACATACGTCCAGTAACGTTGATACCAGGCAATACTTACACCCTTTACTTACCCATGTAATGGCTGTGTGCTGCAGGACTATCAAGGTAAGTGTTAAACCTGGAACAGGAAAATAAATTGGTAAGAACACAAATGAATGGCAGATACTTGCATACTGCTCCTTGAAAATGTACCTAAGTAGAATGTGTGCCAGTTGTCCAGCAATGACATCAATATGTGACAGGACTGACTTATATCAATAGTTTTCTACTGTTTATCAACTAACAGGCCTCATGCATTGAAAATATACACAATAGAAAAAGCACTCCAAAGTCTAATTATCCCTACATTCTCACAAGTGGAGGCAATAAGCCATACTGACATATCAACAATTTCAAGGTAGTAATCACAACTGTAAAGTGCAGTAATAAATCAGTAAAAGTTTCAAAATAGCATCAGAAAAAATATATACTTATCCCTGAATCCAGAACATATAATCAAGGTGATGCACAGTTATCATCATTTCCACAGGGTGGGGTTGGGGGAGTAGGCCAAGGCTAACACAAAAGTAGTGAGTGTGTGTGAGTATGAAAGACAGGCAGGCAGAAATGCACCTAATTATCAAATGGCCACTGAGACAGTATGACTTGCAAGCTTCATAAATGCCTCATGTACCTGTTTTGTGTGTGTGTGTGTATGTGTGTGTGTGTGTGTGTGTGTGTGTGTGTGTGTGTGTGTGTGTGTGTGTGTGTGTGTGTCTATGTCTATATGGGCACTCATTGTAAAATGTGTGTGTGAGTGTCTGCATAAACACAGCCAAGCTCTGTGCTAGCTCTAGGTCCTGGCATGTCAGACAGGTGTGAGCCATGCATGGTAGAGGTATCAGTTAATCACTGATGCCCCTGGCATTAAGAAGTAACTCTGCTAGGAGTTGCATTAGCTTGTCCCATGCCCATGGTCAGATGTGTTGGTGCTACATGAACATGGGCAATGTCTGCTGGACGAGCTCTCCATATGACTGCACTCAGGTCCAATACCCCGTGGCTATCACATCTGGGTGTGGACATCTCAACCACTGATGGAGCAGTGGAAGTAGTGCCGCTGTGGATGTAGGATCGGGCACAACCATGTTGGCTAACAGCAGATGATGTTGTTGACATATGACAATGTGGATGTTTTTCCCACCCAGCAGATGTTCTATCACAGACACTGACTTTTCCATTATATCATTCATCTTATCCATTGAATCAGCCACATGATGAAGGCAGTCATGCACATCAGACTGTGTCACATCTAGAACCCTAGACATGTCCTCAGAGTCCCCTACATGCCTGTGTCCCTATGATGGTCCTAAACATTCATTGTGTGGCACTTAATGACACATCAGGAGCAGGTGAAGGGTGGACAACAGGCCTCCTACAAGCATCCCTAGCAACTCTCATGCACGGCACCTCATCCACACTTTGGCTATGACCAAAGTCAACCAGCACTAAAGCCATAGTAACCACACTATCCTGATCAAGTGTGTTGCCATCAACCTGTCCACTATCTGAGGGCTCCTTGGAATGGGCATGCTTAAGCATACTGACTGTGTCTGAAGGAAATCCAGGGGATGTGTGAGTCACAACCTCAGTGGCCAATTCAACCTTTGCACCCCCAGAGTGTGCCTCCATTTGGTCACCATCATCACCAGAGCTTGCCGGTACTCCAACATCAGATGGCAGGAGTTCTACACTTCCACGGTCAGGATCATCTGTGATAATTAGCAACAAACACAGGAATCAAATTACTACTACACTAAATATTAAACCAATATAGATGATAAAAAAGTAACACTGGTCACACAGTCACAAATGGTACAGCAATACAACACTCATCACACCCTGCTCACACATACAGATAATTATATATCTAAATAATGCTTAGCAATAAGCAAATAAACATTTGCTTACCATGTGCAGATGTCTCCACACTTTGCAGGGAGGATAGACCTGAAAGAAATGAAGCAAGGAAAGGATGCCAATTAAGCATCACAATGGGAATTAAACAGAGGAACAGTGAATACACAAGTGCCTGTATGTCCTGTAAGAAATAGCTAAAACTGAAACTTGTCTGAGGCGTCCACCCACACCAATGTGTACTGAACAACTGTCTTGTTTAACTATATTACTTATCAGTAGGTACAGATACAAAAATATTTTTCACAGAAAGTAGTAATCAAATTATACATTTTATTCTACAAGCAAATATAAAGTGTGCCATATGTAAGCTTACCAGGAAACTGCAGCTGTGACACACTTGTCCCTCCACCACATCAGCACTGACATTAAGCACATGGTGCAGTCTCCACTAGGCTGTCTGGATTTCTGACAGTGGCAGGAAGTCCTCATTTGGTATTAGTGGGGGCTCGTAGCAGGACCACTCCCATAGCCAGCTGTTCTCAGCAACTGCAGCTCCCTCCTCTGGGCTGATAAAGTCATAGCAGTGGCCCGATGCCACACCTGATCATAATTTCAGCTGAGACTACTGATTGTGTTGACTTTCTTGACTAACTTATTCCAAATCTCCTTTCTGGCTGCTATATCTCCATGGCCCTCTCTCAAGTAGAAAGGCTCCATGGTGCCTCTGATCCTATATTATGACCTCGTTTTCTGGGTCACTGAAATGTGGTTTTCATGGATTTGTAGGTTAGGGTGCCATAATCCTATTTGACATAAACAAAGAAAGATAAAACAGATAAATATCACATAACTAATGTATTTCTTACAAAAAATAATCCATTTTTGTACACTGTGTCAACATTAAGTACTTGAAATGCACTTTTCATTTAGTACAACTGAATGTTAGTTGGTTGTCCCACCTCCCCCTCACACACAAACCAAGGTTTGTACAAACCAAGGAATACCACACAAGTAATGTATATATGTAGACAGTTTCCCAAAGCTTTACATTTATTTTATATTCTACTTCCCTGATGCTCTACTAAATCTGCTTTTGAATTCACACAGATAAACAGACACCTTTAGGTACTGACCTGGGCTAACTGGTTGATTGTTTTTGTCTTCTCACAGCTTTCTCCAAGTCCTGGTCCATAGCCACCCCGCCTTTTCTTGTTCTCCTAACATAATTCAAGTGTAGGTTTCCTAGCCCTGTCCAACCTGTTTTATCACAACTTTCTCCAAGCCCTGGCTCTTAGCCCCCCTTCTCTTGGTCACCTAACATAATCTTATTGTAAGCTTCCCAGACCTGTCAATGCTATCTATTCCCTCCCTCTTCCTCTTGAGAGTTTACTTATTCCCCCCTGAGCTGTGGCACTATCTTTAAATACTAAAAACCTCTGCCTGACTACACTCTGTTTCTGTCTGTCCAAAGGGCATCCCTCAGTAGTGTGCACTTACTGCATGTCCCTTTCTAAAACCCCTGGCATAACTACATTATTTTCCTACTTCTCAGTGAACTGCAGCTCCCCATTGTGCATAAATAATAAAAACAAACAGAAAGGTAACATTCAAACCAAAACAATAGGCTGCCCCATTTCTGTAGTTGCTAACCTTCTCACTGATTGTTTTCTGTTTGGTGACTGCTGTTCCTCCCAGAAGGTGTAACCCACTGCGTTCACCCTTCAGGCTCACTCCATCTCCCCTACCCTGACCCCATTACCTATACTTTTATACATCCCCTGACTCTTCCCCACCCAGCATCTCTCCAATCACAACATACCTAAGCCAAACTCCACCCACCTCTAGCTGTACATCACCCAAACATCCACCCCTCCTACAATGCTGTAGATAACATCTCTCCCTATAACCCCATTTGCCCTACTAATCTCTCTCTCTCTTCTCTTACGTATCTTACACTTTTTCCCAGCCCTTGTCATAACTCTCACAGACACTCCACTACATCTTACCATCAACCTTACTTTCCATCCTACTCATCCATCTTACATGAACTCTTTATCTCTAATCCAATCTATTTCTTCAAACCAAAACTGCTCCGAACCCAACCCCCCTGTACTCCCCTCTTAAATGTGCTACCAGAAAATCACTACTGTCACACAACCCAAGCTACCCTTGCCCAACACATTGCCTCACTCTTCTACTCCACCACATCTCTCTCTCACTAGCCGGCAACATCCACCCCAACCCTGGACCCATCTCTAACATCAATCTCACCAAACCCTCCACTCAACCCACAAACTCAAAATCCATTTGCCTTACAACACTTAATGTACAAAGCCTAAAAAATAAAATCCCTAACCTCTATGCCTGGCTCTCCCATAACCGCCCGACATTACTGCCATTTCTGAAACCTGGCTGAAAACCTATATAAAAGATAACAAAATCCTACCACCAGGTTTCCAAATCATTCACAATGACACAGCCCACAAAAAAGGAGATGGAATAGCAATAATCTGCCCCACCTCCCATACCATATCTCCCTATTCCAATAAAATACCAACCTTAGCCAACAATGAAATTATAATAGGTTTACTAAAAATAAACAACCACAAGTTCATATGTATCACTGCCCACTATATTCCCCCTGGTGATAACATCAAAACTCTTGAAAACATCCTGTCCTGGTTCTCCTCCAGTATAAAAAATGAAACCTATATACTTGGTGATACCAACATCAACTGGAATATTATTAACTCTGAAGCCCCATCCCACACAATCAACCTGTACAACTTCTCCCAACTAATACAATCTCCAACCAGACCAAATAAAGATGGTACCTCTGGTACCATCATTGACTGGATACTAACAACTCACCCTAACCTTATCACCAAAGCTGGAACATTACCTGATCCTCTCAGTGATCACCTACCAGCCTTTGCTGACCATTTCCCATCTCCAATGCATAAACAACACCACTACATCCAAACCTACAACCTCTTCTCTTTCAATCATCTAACTTTCTACAAATGCTTAAAACATACTGACTGGTCTCCTCTAAAAACCCTTCCTCGAGATGATGCCATTTCCTACTTTAAGAACTCATTCCTAACCCTTCTCAATCAGCAAGCCCTACCGCCTCAAACCAAATGCATCAAAACCAATCCCTGCCCATGGTTATTAAAAGATACTAAACTATCCTTGCACCAATGGGACAAAAATGGAAACAATATCAGAAACATAAAACCCTAACACCCTCCTAGAGTATAATCAGCTATGAAACTCCACAAAAAAAACTAATAATTAAAGACTGCAAAGCCCACTACTCCAAACTTCATTCCTTGCACTCAACAAATCTCAAAAAATTCTGGGATCAAATCCTGGCAACAAAGAAAACTCCTGCCCAGACCCCAAACTCTCCAACCTTGAAACAACCAGGCAGTTCAACTCATTCATCATAGACTGCATAGCTAAACTATCAGCCTTCTTCCTACTGCCCTCCTCCATCACCACCACTTCCTGCCCCAACCACCACCCTAATCATCAACCTTCCTCCACATCTTTCTGCCTCAAGCCCATCCACACAAGCACTATAGAAAGACTTCTCCTCAAACTCAAACCATGTTGCAATGCACCTGACAATCTTCCACCTACCTTCCTCAAACAATCTGCAGACAGCATTGCCTATCCCTTTTCTATTCCTATAAATAGATCCATACAAGAATCATACGTCCCTTCTATCTAGTGCCCTGCTTACATCATCCCCCTCCAAAAAGGTGGCAAAAATACTGATACCACCAACTTCAGGCTATTGCCATAATTTCCCCTCTTTCTAAAATACTAGAGAAAACAATACAAGCACAACTCATGGCACACCTAACTCTAAACAGTCTCCTCTCCCCTACCCAACATAGCTTCTGCCTTGGCCACAGCACCATGACTGCCCTTCTTTTCTTTCATGAAACCATAAACCTCGAACGCAACTCAGGCAAGTTCATATCCACACTATTCCTAGATCTGTCAAAGGCCTTTGACACCATCTCATACATCCTAATTATAGCCCAACTCTCCACCCTACCCCTCTCTCCCACCACCATCACCTGGTTTTCCATCTACTTGTCCAACCACCAACAAGCTATCCAATGGAAAACTTCAACCTCCCCCATCCTTCCACACCCACAGGTGACCCACAAGGTTTTGCTCTTGGCCCTCTTCTCTTCAACCTATTCATTAACAACTTTCACCAATCCATCACAGACTCATCTATCATCCAATATGCAGATGACTCAACAATCATCTGCTCAGCCTTCTCCCCCTCGAGCTCCTAGCAAAAACCCAACTAGCATTCTCCAAAACAAAAGCCTGGATGCAGTCTAACCATCTGGCACTAAATGCAAATAAAACCAAACTAATGTTTTTCCCCTACCAAAAACTCCATTGACAAATCCACATTCACCATACAGAGCCAAAACAACACCCTCCTTGAAATTGTTCCCAACACCAAGTTTCTTGGCATCATTATTGATGAAGAACTAAAATTTGACACCCACATCCACTCCAAAATCAAGAAAATCCATCAAATGTTAGGTCTCCTCTACAGGCACAACCACTTCATAAGCCCCTCTACCCATCAAACTCTTGCATCCGCCTTCCTACTCCACTCCCTTATGTTTGGTGCCCCTCTTTTCACCAATCTCCATCTTGACCTTCGGTCCAAACTTGAATCCTGCTACCACAAGATCTCCAAATTTGCAACCAATTCAAAAAACTCATCTCACCACTGCCACTCCCTCCTCACCCTCAACTGGTTTGAACTACCCAACTACCTCAGTTATCTACAACTTACCATTGCCCACAAGCTCAACTTTAAACCTGCCAACTGCCCGACTCTTGCTACTTCCTTAAAACCTTACATTCCCAACCACTCACTCAGATCCAAAAAACAAAATCTCCTTCAGGTCCACAAAACTGCATGACCTGCTGGCCATTTACTGCTGTCCCACTCTTTAGCTAAACAGTGGAACTCTCTCCCCACACACCTCTGCAACCTACCTAACCATACAAATTTCAAATCTCAGCTACTCTCTCATCTTTTTTTCTTTCAAATGGGAATGCCCTTGCCACACTTCAGCTTAAACCTGCCCCCCCATTTCACCTTGCACTGACTCATCCAACTACCTCTACTATTACTTCATCCCACCCAAAGCAATCCATCCCCTTCTAAAAACTAATTTTCTCTTTAATATCTATTGTACTATACTCTTCAATCTCAAATATGCTATTACCCTCTCCATACATAATATTTTCCGAACCTACTAATGGCTAGTAGCTATATATTTTGAAATGTTAAACCTACAATTGAGTTTACAACAAAAATATTCACTTTATGTAAATTTTTTAATTTCTGTATTGAATTATGTCTTTTCATTTTTGTAACATTGTGACAAGTCAATTGCAAATATCATGGAGCTTGTCTGTAAATGTTTAATTAGCCGTATGAACTTTGTCCTTTTGTAACATGTGAATTGTAACTTGCAATTATTGTAGAGCTTTTCTTCCTGCGCCTCCACTGAAAAAGGCTTTTCTTGGCCCCTTGGACTTCCCCAGTCATCAAGCTTAAATAAATAAATAAATAAATAAATAAATGTTCCCAACAGAAATATCAGGATGCCTACACATTTTGAACAAAAAAGGACTTGAAACACAATTGTCTTCTTGGAGCACAGAATGATAGGTGGCTCCCCCATCCTCAAATCACCAAACAAATGAAGGTTTGTATAAATCAAGGAATACCACAGAAGTAATGTATATATGCTTTTCACACACTTATCAGGAATGTAAACATTTACAACACAGAAGTCAATTTATGAATGCCAGTCACTTTTCACTGTGCTCACCACTCCTGTGGAGGTTGCTCTGGGCCATCTCAGAAACATAACAGCAGTGTCAGCAACAAGTACATTACATTTCTCTTCAATAACATAGACTATTGAAAAATCAAATTTTTAAAAAGAATAGTTGTGCTGAAAGTATAACCTATTTAAGAAATGTAGATGCCTGCCAAAAATGCTTGCCAAAATGCCTATGCCAACAGTGAAGTGTAAGACATGCATACATATAAGCTACATTTTCTCCTGGATATATAAATACATTTGTAACATTTTACAAAATACAGAATATGCTTGAATAACACAAGCATACCTTAGCAAAATTATAAGCCTTTTCTGCAGATAAATCACCTTCAAGGCAATACCAATCTTCTATTTTGCCCAAATACACGTCTCCTCAATTCAAGTTCCCTAGCTACATGGTTAACTTTTTATAGTATAGATTCAGCCCTCTGAGCACTGTGAAAATGCAAATGAGGTGTAACTCATTAGAATTGCTGAGTACTAAACTTTGACTTTGTGTAGCACATGTAAACATAGTATAGACTCTACACAATTGTTAGTTGCTAATGGCTTGCAGCTATGAGTGATTAGTGTGAGAGAGAAGGAAAACACAACAGCAGTTCAGACAGCCTTTACTGCAGAGGGTGTGTCAGTGGGGATACACTTACAAAGTCTAGAGCTAACTTCAGCAAGCTTTTTTATAATTTTCTCATTAATAGCAAAACTCTCCTCCCTTTGCAGAAAACTGTTCTTCACTGTCATGTATTTTTATTGCACATTTAAAGGAAACTTATACAAAATGCACTGCAGACTGCATTCCTGAGATTACAGCAGAGATAAGGGAAGAATGAACACAATACAAAGAGAAGATAGAGCTGCATTTGTACAAACATAATCATAAATGGTTGTGTGACTATTCATTGCAATAAATATGTAAGGCACATGTGCAATCATCTGAGAATGTACAAGTGTATGTCCTTTTAATACTATAGAGGAAATGCAAATTGCTTGTATGCGCATGATTTAATTGCTGTTGCAAAGCTGTGTCTGTGGCAAGGAAAGATAACACACTAGAACTGTGTTTTGTAATTTCATTACTCTGATAGTTCAAATCCAGAGTTGTGTAATTGTTTAACATTTGTTTTACTTTATTTTTTTTCTATTTTTAACATTTTGCCACACATGGTTTAACTTAAACACAGTTAAGTTTATAAAAATGTAAAATTTTATGTCAGGTGCCTTAGGAAGTACAAACACATTTAGTGGCATTGTGCAGCAGTCATCACCATGATAATGACAGTAGAAATTAAATTTGTGTCCCAACTGAGTGTGTAGCACAAGGTGTAAATATGTTGACATACACAATAGATATGATAGTAGACTGTGGTGTGAGTTCCACAATGTTTATTTTTACTGAGGAATAATCGTGAGCAGAAATAATATATATATGCTTTTTTCTGTGTCATTTGTGCATTGTTAACCTGACTGCAAACAGGTTCACTGCTAAAAAAAAAAAAACGGAAACAATTTTACTTACTTCACCTTCCTTCGCATAAACTGGCTAAGTAATGATGCATGGCCCTCAGCACTCGGGACAGTACTGAGTGTAAAAAATACACTTGTGGCCATAGCTTTCCCTGTGGTACCAGGTATACGTTCTTGGCCAACACCCAGATAAACCAGGGTTCTAAGCTAGCATGCTCTATTTTTTATTAATGGTATCCCACTGTAAATTTTAACAAAACTAATACAATAAAGATAATTATACATAACAATAACTATGTATAGCAGGTTGATTGAGCATACATATGGTATCATATAATGTGTAAATGATGTTGCATGACAGTTATGATTCTGTAATTATTAATGTATTTTCAGACATGGGATGGAATTCATAGCTTACTGACATCTACACACTTCCCATAACACAAGTATGGCTGTAAAACAAAATGTATTTTGTGGTCTGAACCAGAACTCAAAAATCAACTCTTAAAGTAATACAAGTATATGCATTTCCAGTATATTATCACAGATTACTTCTGCCTTAAACCTGAGAATGCATAAACCAGGACCTTGTCATGTCACACACACACATTCATGTTTAGTTGAAGTGTAACACCACTCACTCTTTAAGGTGTATATTAGTAGTGGCCATGTTTGGCAAACAATTCTTCTGTGGCATTGAGGAACAAATACCTATGTGGCAATATATGTATACTTTTTTTTTACACAGCTTTGAATGCCACATTGTACAAATTATTTTGTTCAGTGTATAAAGCCCCACAAAATATGTGTGAAGTCATACAACTGATCCCCCCAACTTCAGGTCTTAAAAGTCAAGTCATTTAACATATCTTTTTAACCATTGGACAAACTGTTGTCAGGTATACCAACACACATACCATAAATGAATGCCAACTGACACATTATCCTCCCTATTTCATAAACTGCATTCCTCTTTGTTTGGCAATGTTTCTCTCTGCACACCATTGTGCAATTGCGGTTGGCATGGTTGTGCAGTTTTGCACACAAGCCGTAAAACATGATATCATGAATTGGTAGGAAAACACTTTTGCTGTTGTTGGAGGACCTGTGCATACATGGCAGGAGTTGGGAAGGGTGGTTTCAAATTCAAGGCTCAAAGGTGGAGTGTGGAGGAGTCAAAAATATTTATTGTACTCCTTGTAAAGTGATACAGCCATAGGCTGCTGCAGGGGGACTATACCAAGTCTCATTATAAAGCTGAGGTTTAAAGCAGTCTAGCCAAGGCTGCTTCTGGTGCAACTAGCATGTGACACACTGGGGAACAATGCAGGCACCGTCATAATGACCTGAAATGGTGGAAGTAGGCAGAACTCAACCAGTGGCTGGATGAGTTTAAAACTGCTGACATCCCACAGTTGTGTAAGTATACAGATAAAGCAACTTTAAATGATATGGAAACCTGTAAATAGCCAAGACTGATATACGTAAATGCTTAAATGTCTCCTTTTCACTCTTTCTTTATTTTTCAGCTGCTCAGGAAATTTCAGAGAACAAGGGAGGCACATACTAAAAGATTGGAAAGACGGAAAGAGGTATGTATGCAGCCCAAATAAACATGATTGTATTAAAATTATTGCTTTTCCATACATTACTAGCAACTTAAGCATGCAGATCTTCACTGTAAAAGCAAACATGCATGCTTTCTTCTGTAGCCCTTGGTAAATGTATTTGGCAAGTATAACAGTGTATTTAGATTTGGTGGGTTCAATTCCCACAAGTAACACATACATTCAAATTGCAAACATTTCATTTTTTTAATTCTAATAACAGCAAAACTGGCTTTAATGCCATGTTATTAACTTAATCTGTATTATCTTTAAAAGCACATGTGCAATATCTGCATCTTGCACAAATTACTTGCTACCAGACCTCCCAACCATACCGAATTACTCGGTATTTACCGAGTTTTGGGGTCCAAATGAAGGGGTGCCACGATTCCCAATTGGCACCCCTTCATTTCCGATTTTTTTGCTTTATTTATTTATTTTTTTTAAAATCGCGCTGTCGGAGCTGACGTCATCACATGCGTGATGACGTCAGTGCCATCAGGGCTACCAGCCAGTCGGAATTGAGCTCAAGAGCTCACGTCATTATTTCCGGCTCTCTGCGAGCGGGAATACAGCAGCAAGCAACCCTAATGGCAGTAATGTTTGTTTTATTTTTTTACAAGCTGGCTGCAAGCAGGAACCAGGAATACAGCAACAACGAGAATTACAGGGAGTCGCAGCAGTACTATCGGTTCAGTTTGGTTTTATATTTCCAAGCGGTAAGCAGCAGGCAGCGCGAGCGGGTAAAACATGGGACGGATAAAGCACTCGGTTGGGGAATTAGGTAAGAAACAAAGGTGTGTGTGTGTGTGTGTGTGTGTGTGTGTGTGTGTGTGTGTGTGTGTGTGTGTGTGTGTGTGTGTGTGTGTGTGTGTGTACAAATGCACAAATATACATAAATATTTCTGTATTGTACTGATATTCATTTGAGAGTATAGTGTGTTCATATAATGTGTTTGTGTTCACACTATAGTCTCAAACGAATATCAGTACAATACAGAAATATTTATGTATTTGCTTTTTCACTTGATGCCTTGATAGTGCAGCTAAGTAGATGTTAGAGCAAATGGCAAGTGACTTTACTTGTGGAAACTAAGCAACCTTGAGAAGGTTGCTGATGTGGTTGTTGGGGAGTGTTTGAAGTCTTGTGCAGTGGAATGAAACTTTGGGCTGTTATGAGGCTATTTTTTGTACTCAAGAATTTGATTCTACTGTGTGGCTCTGAGTGGGTTGCTTAGTTGGACAATGCTGTGGGGCTTTTGGGGGCTAGAATAGTATCCTCTGTGGTCTCTTCGACTGCATATCAGATTTTTTTTGTATTAAGAGTTGAGAGCTATGGTGAGAAGTGAGAACACAATTTATATTCCCCCATTATTGGCTTTGTTGTTTATCCAGGTTTTTGTGCTAAGAGGTTGAGAGAACCATAGTGAGAAGTGAGAACTGAATTCACTAAATGATAGCCATTAAGTTTCAGTCTTCCTATTTTTCAAGCTGCTGATTTAACACACTGGTATGTTGCACTGACTGTAGTATATAGGGTTCTGGTTTCAAGACTTGTCAGTAACAAGTATGGTGATAGCACAAAATTTTATTCTAGCAACTTTCCAAAATTATACAAGCAATGTTTAAAATGTGACCCTGGTTTTTGACCCTTTGCCCCCCACCACCAAAAAAAACTTTATTTGAAAATAAGTGCAAGAAGCTGTGCAAGATGCCTATGGCTTACACTACTGTTTTGTTTATAGTTTGGGAGTGGAAGTAGACTTTTATGATAGAAATGTTCTGAATTGGGCAGTTTTGTAATTACTGGTTCATGCATTTTTTTCATTGCCTACAGTACAGCCTACTGGAAAAATGTTCATTCAAACAAGAAATTTAAAATGCACTAACAAGTGTGCTGTATTATACAAGGAATATAACTTAGTCAGGAAGGTGTATCAAAGAAAAGAACACATGTATGTTTCTTGTTTTGAGTGCAACGGACCAATGATTTGAAAACAGCCCAAAGGTAATCTTTATCCACCACTGGCCAGATGCATTTTCTTTGTATGTGGTGTGGGTTTCAATGCTGTTTCACTGAAAGTGAGTTTCAAGGGCAGAGAAGTTTTAATGTCAAGTCTCTTTTCATTGTGAGACAGTATTGCTTTGTTTATCAGATGTCTGTCAGTGTTTGTGCATTGATGTGCTGCAAAATGTAAAAATAAAATCCAAATAATCATTAATTGTAGAAGTAAAGCAGTATGCACACAATAGTGCTTATGGTAAATGGGGCGAAATAGCCAGGTAATAGGACATTGGAATCAGGTGCCATATTTTGTTTGTTCTTCAGTTTGCGTTTGAAAGCTGGTATCCCAAAATTCCATCAGAGTGGGTGGGGTTACATAATTATGTATGCAAATTAGATGTTAATCAGCGTACAGATTTGTACCTATTTTTCATGGGCCTTGTCCAGATTTTTGATGTTTCCAGGTTGAGAGGTATGCTTGCTACAATTCACAATCTTATTTTGGATTTGGAAAGCTGTATAGCTAATGTAATAATAATCCATTTTTTATTGTAATAGAGACTTTGTGTGACATATAATGGTTCTATTCATCTGTTTTTTTCCTCACCCTATCTGCTCTCTCTCTCTCTTATATATATATAAATATATATATATATATATATATATATATATATATATATATATATATATATGTATATATATATATATATATATATATATATATATATATATGTATATATATATATATATATATATATATATATATATATAGTGTGTGTGTGTGTGTGTGTGTGTGTGCCCATTTTGATATCATACTTTTCTGTCAAAAAAACAAAATGATTTTCAGCACAGGGAGGTAGGCCAAACAGTGAGGCTCAACCTGCCAACCCTCTACTGGCTGCTGCACCAATGGCTAGCACATCTTGAATGCAACCTGGCAGTACTGCCTCTGCAACCCCTGCACTACCTTGCCCTTCCACATCAGATATCATTGCTCTGTCTGCTGATGTATTGGTACCCTCTGGTTGTATTGGTGGAGGTGGGGATTACATCACCCATCAAGAGCTACCAGGGATAGTGCATGGTGTGTTAGAACTAGCACTGGTGTTTACCTCAGCTGTATGGAGAAGTTGATCCTTAGAATGCAGAAAAGACCCCCAGATTAAACAATCCCACAGGGAGCACAGGAAGGGGAGAGTGATGACAGTTCTGAATGTGAGGAATAGATTGTCACTGTTCCCATGCTTGACATGCATGTGCCTCCGGTGTCCCCTACCTATCCCCAAATCATGGCATCCCCCAAACCTTTTGTGTCCATCACCATCCCTTTGTCTGTCTTGTTTGTCCTGTTTGTCTGCACCTGCTTCCTCACCTACCCTATCTACCTGATCCTAACATTGTTATGTTTCTTCCCAAATATTCCTCTTTTTGAAAAAAAAAAGGCAATTGTCTCAAACAAATTATCCCATACATTGCTCCCCAATTTGCATATCTGTCTTCTTGACACACTTGATTTGGCCTAATTGACTATACAAAATTAATGCATTGTTGTCACCCATCTGTGCTGTGGTGACAGTCTAAATTCATCTAGTTTTATATCCACATTCACATTACAGTGTTAAAGAAGTGAATAGCTATGGCTCTTTCATAATTCCCTCTTGCATATTCCTGTTTTGCCTCCACTTTGTTCTTCCTCCTGCTTGCCCCATATTTCACCACTTTCCTATCTAGCCCATTTCCACATCTTTAATCTGGTCAAAAATAGAATCACACACCACACGCATGCCTAGAAATGGGCAATACTAAAGCTTTCACTTTTTGTCCTCTGCATTTACCCAGAACTTGGCATTGCACACCAATGCTGAGTGGTGGTAGATGGCTGTATACATCATATGGCAAAACCTGGTGAGTTTTTGCCATCGACTACACTAGTCTGGTTATCTCTGCACAAAACACACTGCACTAGAGGAACCCAGTACTTTGAAACATTTACTCTGACAGTTCTTTAGACTGCTGAATGTAACAAAATGCAAATTCCAATGTGGAGTTTTGACATAAATCACTTGATTGAACATTTTTTGACAATAGCTTCAAGGGTTCAATCCCAGATACATCTCTCATCATTTCTTAGTGTGATGTTATATGCGTATGATATATTTAATCACTCACATATTAAAATTTGCAACAGTTATGATTTAGCAGGAAGATACATTGATTACTACCCAAAAATGAGTATCTGAATTGACATCCATTCCCACTGCTATCACAGATTTAGCTAGCTAACCTTGTTCAGCTTGTCATAAGCCTATTTCTCTCTCTCCCAACTCTTCTTTACCCTTATGGCAATCATTTCATGCTACACAACATGTAATGTTAATAATGACAACAGACCAAAATAAAATGACCCTTACTGTGCCATGAAAGCACTGCTAGGTGTATGTTCATCTCTCTTTGTATTCATCCCATCACTCCAACTCCTATTTATATGTGTGCATCTATTAGGTCTATGGATGATGTCTGCGGACTGGCTTGACTGTGCTGATGGATAATACTATCGTGTTACCTTAAGTCAATAGTTTATGTACTGTGGAATGTTTTAAAATCATCTGTAGGATTCTGCTTGTGATATGTTCAGGTGATGATGGGTGAAATCTTCATCTAATGTGATGTGCAAACTATCCTTACTGTAACAAAGCATACTGCACACACTTTTTAGGATATATGGCCAGACACAAATAGTTAGAATATCTGCTGAGTCAGAACAATCATTTCTAAATGTGCATTGTTCCTTGTCATTTTTAGAAAGCTCTACACACAATTAAAATGTGATTTGCAGTAAGGCCTGTAACTAATAGCACAACTGTATCAAGGTAGGCATTAATGATAAAAATTGTGGAAGACACATACTTTACTGTAGTCATTATTTATCACACTCGCAGTAATGATCACATTTACTTGGCTAATGCCATCCTGACACCATCTGTAAAAAATAGTGAATAATCTAGATTTGAACCCTACATTATTGCTCCTTAAGTGCTCTGACCAGGCAGTTACTGTTCTTACATCTGGTACCACAGGAAAAGCTAGGTTGTAGGTGTATTTTTACACTCAGTATTGTCTTGCGTGTTGGCAGCCATGCATCACTGCTTAGACAGTTTGCGCAAAGGAAGACAAACCAATAGAAATAATACTATTTTCTCATTTAAGCAGAGAACCACTTTTGCTCATTCTTTAACTCCACGCAAACAGGGGAAACAATAGCAGTAGTTCTTAATGTCATAAAACTTATGACACATTTCCAATATAAACTACAGTATGAGCATATAGTATCCGTCAACTATCATAACATATATCCTAACTAATTCTCATGTTCAGGTCATATTCATGAAATGGGAATCTCACATAGGTTCATAGGTTCATAGGTTCATACTAGGCTATCTGCCCTAGGGCATTTATAAGCCTAGCCAGAATGTGTTTGGCTTTCGCCACCCATTTTAAATTTATTTTGCTTTATTTATTAAGGAGTTCTGTCTGTGTTACTTGGTTATTGAGATATTTAGGAAAATGTGAAAATTATATCTATATAAATTACTATCATAAAAGCAACAGTTAATATCTATTTGCATGCACCTACACTTTGCCAATGTTCAGGAAAATCAGTTTCTCAGATGGTGTTAACTCATTCACTTCAATGGAGCTCAGGAAGCTTGCACTGTAACTTCCAATGGGCGGTGCCTAAGCCTTTTGACAGAATCAAATTATGTCCTCATATTTCAAACAAATGTTCATATCTCTGGAACCACAGGGGTTATGAATGAAGTATAAATGATAAACTCTTCAGCACAAACTATTGTTATATTGGTAGTAGTCTTTAGGTTCTAGATCTCAAACTGAATTTTATGTCACAATTAACACAGTAACTATTACATTTGTAATATTTTGTAAACAACTGACAATATCTGAGCAACCACTCAAGTTACAGAAATACTGAAAGCAGCATTTTATTCATCTAGCTGAGGGTTTTCATATGAGACTAAGGAGTTCTGTCTGTGTTACTTGGTTATTGAGCTATTTAGGAAAATGTGAAAATTATATCTATATAAATTACTATCATAAAAGCAACAGTTAATATTTGTTTACCTGCACTAGACAGAGGTCAAATATTAATGCAGTTGAATTTGCCATTGTGGAAGCTTTAAGATGAAATATTTTAAAACCTTGTACATAACATGGTTTTGGAATTATTGACATAAATATGAGCAAGCAATATTTGATGCCTAGAGGCATCAGTAGGAGTTAACTGCAGATGCACCTGAAGGTGTCACTCAGATGCAATGAGTTATTAATGTTATGTACTGTGCTTTGCAGCTGGACTACGTTAGGACTAAATTATGTAGGAGTTCAAGCTGCACAGCAGTCAACTTATGTGTGTGCCTGTATGTCAAACTTTGTGTGTGCATAGTCAGAAGAGCATGAGTCTATGTACTAATGTCCTCATTTAAGTCTCACTAAGAACAGTGGTACATGCCTACAGCAATTTCATCCAGCCCTCCCAACATTTTCTTCTCACCATACACTGATATCATCTGCTATTAAGTTTTCTCTGACAACGTGAAAATCAAACTTGTGCTTTGGTGCTAACATTACCCGGTTAACAAATGAAATAAATAAATACATAATAAATAAATAAACAAATAAATAAATAAATAAAATAAATAGCAGTAAAGTTAAGTGCTGTATTCTCTAATTTGCCTAACTAGATAGGTAGGAGTTCTAATCTCACAGCAGTCAGCTTGAGTTTGTGTATGTTCATTCAACTCTCAGTTTGCAGACAATTTTAGAACAGTATGTGAGGCCATGGCTGTGCTAGATACTCCTCCCAACATCGTCTTTTCAACATACAATGATGATATGATCTCCTATAAAGTGCACTCTGACAGTGTTACACTCATCTGTGTTGGCATGGGCATTAACTAGAGTGTTCTCTAGCTTGTGTAGTTAGTTTGTGGTTCTAATCTCACAGCAGAAAACTTGTGTATGTGCTCATTCAAATATGAGTGCGAAGATGTGACTTGACATCTATGTCGCACACTTCTCCTGACATCTTCTTCAGTACAATGATACTATCATCCACTATAAAGTGCATTGTGACAGTGCAATGTTAGACATCTGTGGTGGTGCTAGTGTTGTGTTGTATGGAATTCAGTTTGCATACCTACACAGGCTTAATGTTCAAATCTGACCTCAGTCAACTGCTGTGTGTGGTTGGAGTTATATTACTGTCAGTATATGATCTTTTGAATCTCTTTGCATTTGACTTCCACTCAGGAGAACCTTTAACATAGCCACATGACTCCATCATCCCCTTTCTCATTCTGCCTACATAACATCATCTCAAAGATGCATACACACATTGTGAAGCACAGCCCATCCATGACCCTCTGTAAGTCACCTGCAGACCACTGGATGTGTGATTGCTAATTCTGTCATAGGGTGGTGCATATGTCACATATGGACAAAGGCAGTATGTAATACAATCCCACACATATACACATATGTACGTACCCCTACTACCATCATATAGATATGGCAATTTTGGTTTAAATGGTATAATAATGTAGAATTTTATGTGGTGTTGGCCATTAGTCTAGTAATGTCTTATGACCCTATGAAGATTGCACATGTCAATGTTGCTGTCATCTACATGTGTTGTGTTAAGGTGTGGATGTATGGTAGCCCTAAAGCAATGTATTCCAGTCTGTGATTTGAGGTAATATATCGATGGCCACTGATGATATTTGATTACAAGTTCCTTCCATAACAGCTGTAATAATATGCTTCCTGAGGACTGTTGACATGGGATGATGCTATGTATATTGTTGCCTTAGTAAGGCATGAGTTCTTGTAGTGGAGTGTATTAACATTCTACACAGTTCTCATTCAACAATCACAGTGACACTTGTAGTACGGCAGATGTGTACATGTGTATATCTACCATCCAGAAATGTTGTGTGACATACAGCACTATTACATCATACTAATTACATGGGCACATGTGCCTTGTTTCATCCACATATTGTAATTCAAGTATATACACAAACATATAACCAGTTCAGACTCACTTACAACTTTGGGGAATTTATTGTATACGCAATTGTGTTGCTATTCACAAGGATTATTCAGGTGTTGCCCAGCAGCATTGTGTTACTGTCAGCATTTATGTCATTAACTGTTCTGCCTGAACCATATTCATCTCATATGTAATGTAGCCTTATATGGTATCAGAGCCCTCACACACACCTTTCCAATGATAAGCATATAGGCATATGATGTGCAAATGATGTAATAACGTTCAGTAGGTAGAGTCATATGACTGTGTCATGTGATGCATATCCAACATTGTATTTTGGAAGTGTTGCACAAATCTTAAATCTTAAGGGGAATATGCAGCTTTGTACACAGATGGTGGTGCATGGCACCACCAGTACTCAGCCAGAGGCAATAGTCAACCCAGATTTGAATCAGACTTCACCCCCCCCCTGGGCCCCACTGGTCATCACCCAAGGTATACATGCAAACATTACTCAGCATATTTTTTCAAAAAAGCAGCTCATCTGTGTGCTCTCTATGGCTAAAAACATAGCAGCAATGAACCCTCACAATATACCAGGTTGCCTTATCAGTAAACTTAGCAGACACAGTTGGATCCCTTCTTAACCACAGCCTCCAGACAGGCTATTTATTGGCAGAATGGTGGACAGCAACAGTCATCTGTCTGAAAAAGGCAGGCCATCACCTGACACAGGGAATTATAGATCCATAAGCCTGACTAGCTTCATCTGTAAGCCAATGGAAAGAATCACCATGGACCTTATCAACACTCCTGACTGTGTAACCAACCCATTTTAGATTTGTTAAGGCTAAAGCATGTCTGTTTAATCTGGTAGACATCTTCGAGAAGGTCAACAAAGCCATGAATTTTACCTAGACAAGGCATTTGATACAATTCCACAATCAAGTATTACAGTGAAACTATCTCAACTGGCCATAAACCACTATGTCACCAAGTGTGTAGCCCAATGGATCACCAACAGGACACATACTGTCAAAGTGTTTGAATTCACCTCTAACAAAAAAGCCATTGACAAGTACAGTGCCACAGGGTTCTGTACTAGGCCCTTCCCTGTTTAGTATTTAATTCACAGAAGTCAAAGCAAACTTAGACATCTTTTGTCCAACCAGCTTTGTGGATTAGTGCAAATTGTGGACAATCCTTGAATCCTGTAACAATATTGATATACTGGAGAAAGTATTAATGCACACAAATGACTGGTGCCAGAGCCATGAAAACACACTAAATGTCCAAAACAGCTCAATTATTTCCTTTTGTAAAGCAAATACACAACCTAATGTCACTATAGACAGTACACCCCAATGAGAAGACCCAGTGGTACATGATCTGGGTACTCAGGTAGATAGCAATTGTAAGTTTGACCACCATGTGTCCACAACAGTGAAAATCCATTCTATGTGACACAACTCATAAGCATGGGCATGTCATCCAGCTTAAAGGATGTTATAATTCCATTGTAGCCATCATCACAACAATAATTGGAACAATGCGCCCTTTTGCATGCAACTCACCACACATCTGCAACAGCTGGAGCAGCACCAGAGATTTTGCACAAGGAAGATACAGGGTGTAACAGACATGTCCTAAGTGGAAAGATTGAAACCCATATCAATGTATTTTGCCCTCTATAACCCTATTTGTGTCTGGGCTACAGGAAGTGTTACACATCAGTAAAGCAAACTGCACAAGTGTGACTCATTCCAAAGATGTTAGCCTAGCCTCTGACATAATAAATCATTTGATACTACCCCTTCTCTGGAACAAGCTTCCCATTCATGTAAAGCAAAGACCTTTCATGACCCTATTTAAGTGTAACCTACATCAATGGATGGTTAATGGTAATTGTACCCCTGGTGTTGTGCTCATGTCCCTCATAAATAGAGGCAGTTGGTCTTACATAACATAGCACAGGCTTATAATTGTGTGAATTTGTTGTTCACAGTTTTTTTTATTGTGAAAGTCATGGTAAATATGGCTAGGCTTTTATGTCATCTTGAAACATTAGGCTAGTTCTCTCCTATGAAACTGAATTCCAATTTTATCTTAGGTACAGCTAAAGTGTGACTGTACAGACTCATGGCTGTAACAGTACATCACATCAGTATTACCACCTGCTAGTTTGCATGAACACATTCATTCAAATATTTTATAGATTCCTAGATTGTTATTAGGCTAATGACACAGGGGGCCTTTCTAAGCCTTGACAAGTTTTCCCAAAAGAATAATGATGTCCTGTTTATAAACAGGACATTGAGAGTCAGGTATTTATAAGCTACCTCTGTCCATAAGGCGTATGGGTGCCAGGTCTGGTGGAAATTTCCTATTCCCCATCCACTGGCTTAGGCTGAGCTTAAACTGGGTAATAGACAACCTCAGCTTTACATGGATGGGAAGTCTGTCCCACAGGAGGGGCAGTCTCTGGGACACATATCTGTTTCTCCATCATGTTCTGTTTAAGTCACAGTCAAAATTCAGATCCCTAGTCCCTATGCCATGCTCTTATTTATAAACTGTGCGCCACAAAGATTTCCTCACTACTGTGACCATATGATGATGAAAAGTAAGACTACTGTCTACGTACATACCCAGATCCCTGACCACTGGGTCAACTCTTACGGGTGTATTATCAACATGGCAATTAGCCAGGATGGTTGACTTCACAAAGGTTACACTTATGCATTTCTTAATATTGAGTTTAAGACCATGGATTTGGCACTATTTATTAGTTAGAGACAGACCTTCTTGAAGAATGCTAGCATCGGCAGGTGAGTCGATGATAACCCCCAGCTTGTAATCATCTGCAAACTTTGTCAACCATAAACATTCAACATTTGCTTTGATTTCAGAGAAATAGATGCCAAAAAGGAAAGGGCCCAGTATGGAGCCCTGACAGGACTCAGCTAGTGACTGACCTGTTGGTGGAGGTGGTCTCACATAGTGTCCTACCAGTGAACCAGTTGGCTACCAAACAGGATATATCCAAATATATAATAAATAATCCAAACAGGATTTATACCTAAATTAGTGAGCTTGTCTATAATTCCTGAATGGGGTATTATATCAATAGCTTTAGCCAGGTCGAGGTAAGCTGTGTTCACATTCTTACCTTCATCCAATACTTTGGTGACCCTCTCAGAAAGTCCACCTGATTTAATAGGCATGACTTTCCTTTAACAAAGCCAAACTGTAATGGGGCCAGCATTTGCAGGTTATCTATTTCCTCATTTATCATGTCCATGATGATTCTTTCCATGGCCTTACATATCAGGCTGGTAAGACTTATGCAGCTGTAGTTACCTGGATCAATGGTTGCGACCTCCTTTCTGTAGGGGAATGACTGTAGCCATCTTTCATTCCTTGGGCAAAAAACATGACTGAAATCTCCAGTTGAAAAGTTATTCAAATGGATCAGAGAGGTCATGTTTTATGCTATTTATTAAACATCTTGGGATATTATCGGGGCTCATTAATGCAGTGTTTTTGGCTTTAGAAAGTGCATTGATGACCCGTTCCCATTAATGGTTGGTGTGATGTCAGGATTTCATGCCAATATAAAATTTGCACTGACAATGTCAGGGGGACAGTGATTGTGTGGCACATTTCTTGAAGTTTGACGTGCTTATAGAGTGAACTCCATGCATTGTTTGGTATGTAAACAAGATATTGCAGTGTCAGCTTCCTCGCTCATTGATGCTAGACTTTGCACTGCTGGACTTTCTGTGCACGATGCATTGCCATCAGTCTCACTTACGGCTATACCATTCATTATAACACACCAGTTCTCAATTCACATATCAATTGCAGATGCTTCAGACAATATCCATTGCTATTGCATGTGGCAGATGCATGCAATACACAGCTGAGTGTTGTTTGCAAGTGTTGATATCCTTATGGCCGATACCTATTTCAGCCAAAGATGCATTAGTCAAGTGTATTACATTTGGCACATTAAGTTTGCACACATCTTGTCACCCATTCAAAACTATGCATACCTATCAGGAATTGACAGTGCAGACTTCCCTTCTAAGTGTTATACAAGATGCAAGTATGATACATTTTTCTGTGTTGCTCCCAGTAAATACAGAGATTATTGACAAGATTGATGATATGGGCTTGATTCTTGCATATGTGGCTTATGGCGTATGTGTCATGCAAACTTTTCAAATGGCCAGGATTGCACCTGAATTCAAATCCAGGTTTAACACTGTCCCACTTAACCCTTCCAAAGACAGTTTATTTTTGGAAAAGGGGTGGTGAATTCCCCTTATAGGATACTGGCAGTCATTGTAGTTGTACACATCTGTTCCTGCAGAATATGCATAGTAACTTAAATCCTCATATTCTGGCAGTGTCCCAGAGTAATGTTGTTAATATTTTTTATTTGTTTCTGATTGTTCCTGCTTCTGTCAGCAGCTGTCCATGAGTCTGTTGCTATGTGTCAATGACTGGTTGTGAGGTATGCTGACATTTCAGTCATATTCAAGCAAGTAATTTTGATGATCTTAATAACATGCACATACCCCCTATTGTACATACCATTCTGGCTAAATATCCATGCACATACTGACAGATGTAGAAAATGTATGTCATAGCCTGTATGTGTGCGCATATGTCCTGCAAATACACCTGCTGGAGCAGTGATTCAATATCTTAGGCTGTTAATTGCCTTGCAAACAGTACGTTTTGGCACACAGTCCTGGGTTCAAATCCAGTGGTGTGTAGAAGAAAATTTACACTATTGTGAAGACAACAATTAATGACTGAACCATGCATTCTTTACCCACAAAATGCATTTCAAATGATATGTCTGCTTTTCACTGGTGGAGGTCACAGGTTTGCAGGTAGGAACAGACTTCACATATCCCTATAGCAAAACAATATGTGCATACAGTGTCACTTCATGCATTAATATGCATTCACACAGAATGTCAATGCAGGTACTGCAAATGAGGGCCACTAATATCACAGTGCACCACACAATCCCTCCAAAGTCACTGTGCAGATTATCACAGCTGCCTTACACATTGGAAGTCCCTGCTTGTAACAAGGCCTGTCCTCATACATGCTGCAAATTACTACCAACCTGTAACACATGGCCCAGCAGATGCCAAAATAGTTGACATATTCTTATACCCTGTCTTACCCAAGGACACACCAAACATGTTGCCTAGTACTATGTTAGTGATACCATTGCCTAACATACTTACCTTAAACACATGCCTTATATGGAGTGGAAAAGTTAGCCTCACTCTGGCTCTGCCTCTACAACAAGGCTGGCACAGATCCCACAGCTAATCCTACAGCTTGTTGTCCTACATCCTACAAGGTGTTCATGCTCTCTGTCTATGTCTATTACCAGCAGCAGCAGCTGCAGTCTGTAGCACACCCATCTCTATGGTAAGGCTTCTGCTACAGACATACGCTCTGTGATGATGCAGTCTCCTCACCCCAGTAATGTCCAGCACAACATATCAGAAAGGGGTCCTAATCTACATGAAGGCCTTATATATTGTATAGTGGTTGCCTGTCACTGGCTGATAATAATGCAAAACATCTGTGTTAGCTGTAATTAGCATTTCGGACCCAGAGACTGCTGATGAGAAGCATGTTTAAATGGCAAGCAAATGGCTATAGGGAACCAATCTGTATGAGTCTTTCCTCACACAGAGCACGCTTTTGTGAAAACTTTACTATCACAACATATCAACAGAAGAGTACTGTACTCCATCAGGTATGTAACTGATTTTGTGAACTATAGGATGCAGATGGGTGAACAGACATACGGAGAATATGGAATACAGCATTAAGCCTGTCAGAGACCTGTGATAATGACATGTGATAATGATCTCCTACTGTCTTACACCTACACGGGATATGCTATACATCAAGGGCACATTGTCTGTTGCATTGTAGCACACTGGTCTCATTGGACTGTCTCTTTATAGTGGTTTTAATAGCACACTCCTAACTGTGTGTCACTGTTACTATGATATATTATCGGGGTTGTTGCTTGTAGGAGACACACCACAGTAGACCCGAGTATTGTGTGTATTACCATACAGCAGTATCTGTCATGGCACACACAGGAACACCTGACTATTGCTACTATCTCAGTTTTATCCAGACACTGTGGAGTATGACATGTGTGAGCAAGCAGTGGATAGTGCCAGCCATTTTATCCTTGCTGTATCTCTACATAGTGTACTTCCACATATGTGATCTTGTAATGTGTTCCCCTTTTGTTGTCTTTCAGGAATTATATATTGTAGACACCATGCACCCTTCTCTGATGCAAAAAATGAAATTATACTGCAAGGACTAAGGCAACATCATCACATCCTACTGTCCAGGTGGAGGCAAAACAGGGAACAGCAGGTTGCATTGTGGGCAGACCTTGTCCATGATATGAATGGCATGGGCCATCAGGGCAGGACATATGAGCAAGTTTGACACCGTGCAATGGACATTATCAATGCTGCATGATGAAGGGCAGCAGATGTAGCCATGGATCATGCCATCATCGGTGGAGGATTTGCAGATGAACAACAACTCATGGCCACTGAGAAATTCCTGGTGAACCTAGGCACACACAGAAGCTCTCAGACATCCATCACACCATACATCGTGGAGGTGGATGCCACAGTTTCCACTGTGATCAGCACTGTAATACTGTAGCAGTCATACTGTACATAATTTTACGTGGGTGTCAGGTCTTATTTCTTTGTGGGGGTTACCTCAGTGGTACTCTCATACTCAGAATGTGGCCAATACAAAAAGTAACACAGTCGGTACTGTAAATGTGAGATATATGGATGTATTACCTTGTTATGCTGTAACATGGATTGGTACTGAAATTACCTCCCCCTCAACTTTTCACCGGTCTGTCAGGTATTGTCCAAGACCATGGTCCTGCTCCTGGTAAGCATGGCAATTATTTATTAAGGAACATTTTATATTTTCAAAACTCGAAACTAGCAACTGCTGATATGAAATGAAACAATCACAACTGCCTCAAATTGTAGATCCAAAAATCACATGATTGACATCATCAGTCATGTGATTTTCTAATGATATAAATTGTCTTTTGGGGTGGTTTCATTGTTTCTGAGGAAGTTCACATGTATTAAAGTGAATGAAAGTGCCAAGATTCTGTGTCTGTGCTTTTTGGATCTACAGTTTGGGGCAGTTTTGATTGTTTCGTTTCATAAGGAACATTTATATTCTAATAAAGTTAAGGGCCAGAATAATGCCCTATTTAAACATAATGTCATGTGTAAACAGGGTACAATGTTTTTATTTTCCATTCTGGAACAGGTACATACTGATCTTAGAGGGGGTAATTACAGGAGTATGGTTGAACAAATAGAAACACTTTGGCAGTGACAGTTAGGAAAAGATAAACCTCCTGGTTTAAAGAAGGCATTTACCATAAAATGCCTTTTAAAACAGAAAAGGTTGAAAGGACATTAAATTAGTCAGTGAAACGTATATTTTAATATATTTGCTAAGATAGGAGTACTGTTTTTTTATCTGTCATTTTATCATATATAGTGTCATATTGCTTAATTAAAGGTAAACTGTACTGGTCATGTTTTACTTGATTTACTTGAAGTGATTGTTATAAAGGTCTTGAGTTGAATGTGTATTTTGTTCTGAAGAAGTCTATTTTGGACAAAAGCAGAGAGGAAAATTTTGAGCGCTAATCCAGTTGTTGCTCTTTGTTATTATGAGTATTAGTGGATTTTTCATACACAATAGTGCAGGTATTCATATGCTACTTTTTTCTTTCTTATCACAGGTGACCAGGGGGTTGGTCTCTGTCCCCTACACAACTTGATGTCAGTGTCTCTTTGGACTCTGACAATGATGGTGGCCACAGTGAGGCACAGGTGGGAGTGTTGGTGGCTGAATCTGTCTCAGAGCTAGGCATCCATCTTCTGCCTGTATTGTCACTGCACACACTCAGTATGCCCACACATACCCAGTCCTGGAGGCCACAGATATTGGACAGTCAGAGGATGGGGACATTGAACAGGAAAGTGTGGCAATTATGGCTCCAGTGAGTGTAGACACTGGCCCAGAGAACAGGCAAGGTCCCACTCAGGTGGATTGGCAGGGGTGTTTGTAGGATGCCTGCTGTCCCTCCACTGCCTGTTGCAGGTGTCACATTCCGGGTAACGTCACATGTTTTTGGCCATCATGGAGGCACAGGCATGTTCTGAATGGAACACCAGATGCATGGTTAGGGTTATGGATGTATCACATTCTGACATCAGTGACTGCCTCCACCGCATTGGGGATACCCTGGATTGGTTGACTGATGCAGTGGACAGAAGGTTGGCTGAAACATTGTTTGTCTTGGACTGCACATTTTCTGTGCTGGAACATGTGGTTGGAGATGAGCGTCAGACTTGTGGATGTGGGTCAGCAACTCCATCTGCTGAGAGTCCATGTGGCCATGCACAATCATGATCCCGTAATGTCAGTACATCTAGCACTACAGAGGGGTGTGTGCTGTCCACACTGCAATGTGGCAGGCTGTGGGGTCATGGTCCTGGATGTTTCTGTGGGGGACACGATCCCAGCAGTCAGCAGTCACCATCTGGTACTAGCACCACTTCTGACCTTGGGCATGGAGGTGCCAGTGCAACTCCTGGCAGAGCCAGTTCCCATGTTTGGGGCTGGAGATGGTGAACTGTCAACTCTACCATGTAAGGTCCAATGCTGTCTAACATACACACATGTAGAGTTACCACTAAGCTTGACTGTGTACATACACATGCTCACACACCACTGTGAAATGCAGGTCACCTATAGCACACACGGCACCTTTCCATGGTCCATCTTAACTGCTTCCCTTCCTGACTTGCACACATGCTATCAACCATTTGGACCAGCCTAGGCCTCCTGCAGCCCTACACAACACACTGTGCAAGTGATGATACCTGTGCCACATCCCTGTCATCCTTGTCATTGATGTAGGGAAATGAAGCTATGTGTTTGATGCACAGAGTGACTATATTAGTTAACATGTACTTGAGTAATGCAGTTTTTTTTTGCCATTCCACTTGTAATGATTAATGACAGATACTGTATGCTAGCATTTGTCATGATTACGTCACATACTTTTCTGCACCTTTTATTGTATGACATTGTAATGGCTGTATGGTTACATGATGACAGGTGTGTCATGCACCTGTTTCTGTTTCAGGAGTCTGTTGGGATAACTTATGGATCCACAGTGGCAATAAAGCAGAACAGGATGGCATGTCAGCACACCAGAAATATGTCTTCAGCAAGGTACAGCACTATAAGTGCATTCCTCCATAGGTTCTTATGTGTATAACAGGCTATCAAGGAAAATGGTGGCATTCAGCGTACTTGTGCATCCCTAATCTTTAAACAGGTCTGCTACCCTTTGTAATTGCCACCAGGGTTTTGGGAACTCATGCATCTACAAGCTGTGGTGACAGAGATGACCCATCTACAAATATCTTGTGTCCAGTACAGTTGTTCAACACCAGTCGTGTTCTGCATCTCATTTTGTAACCTGCACATTATGTGTGTCACAGCAGATGTGTGCTTCACATGCACTGGGGGGCTGTTTTATGTAGGATGTACTGTCTGTGTTACATACTTGTCTCTCCAGCATGTACTGTGTATAACACAGTGATGTGGTAGGCATGTAGGACAGGTGAGACATGTGTTAGTCCTGTCATGGATATGCGGGAGGCACACAGTGGGATTTGACACCTCCCTGTATGGAGCCAGACATATCCCCTCCAAAGCATTTAGGAGACAGACTATACATGTATGGTTGTGACATGGACTCCATAGGACAGGTTATCTACACTGTGTATTGGTGTACCATGGGAACTGTGTGGTTGCTACAGTTTTACAATATGCCTGTGTAGTGACATATCAAGGGTGCCATTGCACACAATGATAGCTGTGATGACTGCCACATTCCATATAGCAGTGAAAGTCTGGGATTTACATTCCAAATCTGTTGGTATAGGTAGTACAACAGTGAATGCATCCCCACATCTTACCAACCAGTGAGAGGCAAAGGCTGCATTACTTTCTGTGTCCATAACTCCATGTGTAATGTCTTAACTGTGTGTGGTGTGCGGACATACAGTATTTTGCAGGGGTGGATGATGTCCCATAGGATAGTATTGTGCAGTTGTTGGCAGTTAGTCTTTGTCAGTGGCTAAAAATACAACTGACTGATTCTTAGGCCATTCTGGATAACGGTTGCTTCTGTATGGGACTTTGTGACAGCTCCCAATATGCAGTCACCTGCTAATGTACTCAGTCAGAGGTCAATGACAGTGGCTGTGACTGCAGAGAGGGAATAGGTAGATACGGTATGCCAATAATGGAGGATGATGAACCCTGCTGGTGACCCACTACGGCTATCTTCCCAGAGTATGACTGTCAGACACTTCCCTATCCACCAGATGACATAACACACTGTACATGACATACACAGTTTCCAGCAAGGCCTGCTGGCCTAATATTGCCATACCTTGTCAAGCCATGATTGGTGGAGTGAGACATTTGTCTGACATCCATTGCATAGTGTAACAATCAATGGGTTCCTCCGGTTACAGTCGGTAGGCATGATCTGGCATTGAACAAAAGTAACAATGTTTGGTCCAGTGTCACTAGGTGTATGACAGTGTCAGTGCATGTATCCATGCTATCTCCTATCATGGCATTTCAGGTGACATGGCTCAGAGATCTGGGGACACTGCTTGGCACTACATGCTAGCTGTCCTCTGTGCAAGTAAGTATTGCAGTTACTTCCAGCATGTTGTTAGAAGAGAGTCATGCAAGGTGTCTGTACAGAGTACAGACAAACATGTTAGGAAAGTGCAATATGTACACACTGTGTTGCTTATTCATGCTGTGGCTCACTTGCCCAAAGGATGATCCATGTCCTTACCTACAATGCCCTGCAGCAGTGCTGTGACATCCCCACACTGTGAACCAACGAGAGTGCATCATGTGTTTACCAATATGAGTGACCAGTACAGACCCCTAATGTGAGGTCCTCCCTGGTGGGATCTGGCCACAGATCAGTCTCCTTAGAACTACTGACATGTCCCCCCCTGCAGACAATACAGACATATGTCAAGACAGCCATTTATTGCCTCCTGTGGGATGGTTGACATAGCATGACTGCACCTTCCCCTTCAGATGGGACAGGCAAGCATGCAGAGCTCTACACCCATGCATTATGGCAGCAGTATTACAATGGCATGAATATGGCTGTACGTGATAGGAGGGACACAGGCTCATCATGGCACAGCAAACCTGGCTGGTGGACAACCGCCATTAGCAGACTGTACAATAACAGTTGAACAGTGCTGTGTGACGGTTGGGTGAGGGTGCCCCCCTAACCTGGAGGCACTACCTTCTCAACTACAAGAAGCACATAATGTTGTTGTGAGGTTGAGTAGACCTGGTAAGTGGCAAAAGTAGCCACCCATGCAAAGCACATCCACAATGCACAGTGTAGTTATATGTGTGACCTCAAAGGACAGGCCCAGATTTCTTGGTGACCTCATACGTCATGATGCCACATATGATGGGTCTGGATTCATACCTAACGTGTACACCCACACTGTCTATGTCAACTACACTCCCTTGTCCCCACCACATATGACACATGACATTCCAATAACCTGTCCCATAACTTCCATATTTATAGAGCAGTTCATAACTGGCCTCTGTTTGGAAGATACACAGCATCTATTGCACATGCTAACATTCCAGGCTGCATCCCACATGTGATCTGACAAAGATTACTAACACCATTGGGACACATTTGCAATCATACTAACACTACTGGCTGCACACCAGCTGACTGGACAATGGCATCTGTTATACCCTTGCACACAGGTGGTGCATCCACCGACTGACATAACTATAGACCTCTTTCTCTGAGTATCCATATCTGTATGGCTGCAGGGCGATCATCATGGAACTGATGAGCACACATATATGTGTTCTACACACAGTTGACTGTTACACAGTTTGGATGTGTGACAGCGGGAGCATGACTTTTACACATAGTGGACATTTCTGAGGCAGTCACCATGGATCTGGGTGAGGGTACATCAGGGCATACAACCCCCTAAACTCAGCCAAGCTATCTGACTATATCCCCCACTCAGGCAAAATTTACAAAGCACTCACTTAGGCATCGACAATACTTTCATTGTAGGGATCATTAAGTGGTCCATTGTTGGCACATATAGGCAACATAAGGACATCTGCCTCCAATAGCTGATCTGTCAGCAGTAGTGCTCAACAGTGCACACTCCTGGGTCCTCTACTGCTTGGAATCCATTCAACCACAATACATGCAACTGCTGACCAACTGGATAACAATGTTGGCTGATTCCTGCAAGTTGTGAGCACTCATAGAGTCTCTGTGGTATGTCACTATCCTGCAAGAGGGTATTGCAAGCACATGCATATTGACATATTAATGACCATAAATTCCATGCAAATATATATGTAGTATCAGTTCCATCAGTTAGACCCATGTACCTGGTAAGTAGCAAATCAGTTGCGACATGTGATGTACATACTCAGGAGTGAATGAACTGGGTATAAAGATCTGGCCACACAGGTTTACACCTAATGTGCCTCAGATCACTGTGTCTCTACAGGGGTATGGCAGGAATCATATGGCATAGCTGAGGCCACAGTCACCTGTAAGTGACATGCTGATAACCTCCAAGTACTCTTCCCTCAGCATGCCAATATCTGAGTGCAATGGCCATTTGGTTTTGAACCTTTCCAAGCAGTACTGGCAATTGCACACAACAGTATGGTCCCTCACAATGTCACTTCATGTTTCCACTATGTGTTCAATGAGGATAGTCTACAATGAGTGTCATTGTCATCTGTGACATATAGACTATGCAGAGGTGATCTGTGCCTTGCATACAGGGCAATGTGTGACCCTGTTTTATTGCCATATGCTGTCTATCTGTAGGTGGCATAATAAATGGATAACCCACTGTAGGGACATTAACCTCATATGTGGTCTTGGCACTATATGTTTGTGGGAGAGATTTGTCAAGCAGACTTAAACACACCCTTGAAACCAAACCCTGCCTAATGGCACACATAGCACCTCAGTGCACCTCACCACATGCCATCTGTATGATTGGCTGGGTGACCATTATCTCAACACAGGGCATCTGCCTATGTCCCTCTTGGATTGGGGCAATATGTGCTGATCTTGTAACTATGAGTATAAGGATGTCTATGATTGCGAGGGCTGTATGGCCATTATGCCAGTGAAGTTCAAACATCCTATGGTTCCATAACATGATGTAAAATGCTCTAAGAGGTTCACATACAACCATGGCTACATTGAAGCTAGCACCACTTCCAGTCACTGAGTACAGGACATACTAAGTCACACATGTAGTGCAATCTGGCTGTATGTAGATTATAACATTTACCTATATAATGGTACACACTACATATCACAGTACATGATGCATGCAACACACCTTATGTCTGCTAGTACTATCAATTCAGGACATATTATGCTTGCTGACATTAGCAGGCCTTGTTGTGGTCAGTCCTTTAGGGGGGCCACATCACATGCTACAAATAAAATACTGCAAAAACCTACCTATCTATATGTTACCAAGATGATCATATTTATGCTATCAGGACACACACATATACACCAAGTACACTGGAGTGAGATTAGAACCCCTACCTATCTAGTCTTACATACTATAGATCACAGTATTTATTGTATGCACCATGGCTTAAGTCTTGATACTGTCCTCTCAGCTGGTAGTCTTAAGGTGGATGATATTAAGGTGGATGATATCATCAGGCCTTGTAGAAGAGGGCAGTGTGAAGCCAGCAGCAAGTTACAGGGCTAAAAGGTGCATAAACATAGCTGATGGATAGCCCATGAGGGCATGGCAGTTGTTTTGCAGAGGTATGCACACACACACACACACACACACACACACACACACACACACACACACACACACACACACACACACACACACACACACACATGCACCAGGTAGCCTGGAGTGAGATTAGAACCCCTACCTCTTTAATCTTACACACTACAGATCACAGTATTTATCAAATACTCCATGGCTTAAATCTTAGCACTGCACTGTCAGCTGGTAGTCTTAATTTGTATGACATCGTCAGGCCTTGTAGAAAAGGGCAGTGTGGAAGCCAGCACAAGTTACACGTCCAAAAAGTGCATAACCATTGCAGGTGGATAGTCCATGAGGGCATGACAGTTGTTTTGCCAGGGTATGTAAACACACACACACACACACACACACACACACACACACACACACACACACACACACACACACCAAGTAGCCTTGAGTGAGATTAGAGCCCCTACCTATCTAGTCTTATTCACTAGGGATCATAGTACTTATTGCACATGCCACAGGTTGAGTCTCTTGTATATGTGATTGCAGGCACAGTACTTGTGCATTACACAAACTAGGCTTGTGTTGAACAGCATCTGTGGTCTGCAGAGTAATATTGCTTCATACTATTATCTGCATTTAGTATCCTTGCAGTGGGATAACTGTTATTATCCTAGCTATGTGTGTATATTTACCAGTATGGCCATATGTGGCTGCTTGCAGTTAGATAGGCAAACCTGTGGGCAGGAACAATGTGCCCTGCCCATGCATGCATTGGCAACATTATACATTACACCATCTTTTCATGTGCATCTCTCTACATGGTGACATCCAGCATGCACAGGGGTCTGTATGTAATTGTTTAATGTACTGTTGCACCCTTACTTTAGATCCTATGAGCAACAGTATGGATGTGTGATAGTGCAGATTTACTCACCATTATTAGGGTATGTAGGACAATACAGACATCCAAACACATATTTATGTAATTAACAAGGATGTATATATAAATACAGGTGTGTGTGTGTGTGTGTGTGTGTGTGTGTGTGTGTGTGTGTGTGTGTGTGTGTGTGTGTGTGTGTGTGTGTGTGTGTGTGTGTGTGTGCGTGTTATGTAGATATATGGGGAGAGTCTATGTATCAATGTGATATATATAGCTATATTTATCAGTATATATCTATTTGACACTACATAGTGATGGATATGCTATCTATGTGAGAGACAGAGAGATAGTGACAGACATATATATATATATATATATATATATATATATATATATATATATAAAGTATATGGCTGTATGTACAGACATATTTATACATAACAGGTCAGTCTGATGATGGAGCAACAGAATTACACTCATTTCAACTGTTTGTGCATGCCCAGTGTAACTATCAGTAATTATAAAGTGACTCCAGACCACACCTACCTGTACTTTAGTCTGGGATTTTGTGGGTTACAGACTACACCTCTCAACTGTCCAGAGTTTCACAGAATGTACAGAGTTTTGGCTCATAATTGTGGTCTGTTCCACATAAAATTTGTGGTTTTCTGACAAATCTCTTGGATGAACTTGGGACTGAAATCACTAAATAGTGACATACATTTGAGTGTCTGACTTCAATTCCTTCAGAAAAATGTTTGTTGAAACAAACACTGTTATTTTAACAACTGTTTACATTTATGAGGGTAGTATTTAACATATGCCCCTATTTGTGGACCTTTGTTACACCCATTTTATCAGGCTTTGAACAGATTTCTTGCACTAAGAGGTTGAGAGGTATGTTACAGACATTGCATCTGTCCCTGTTTCTGCAATACTGCATGTCACTCAAAATGTCCATGGCATTCCTCAGCTGTCTGCTCTACTTAATATGTGACTGAGGTTAATAATATTACACCACACACAGACTGACAGTCTGTGAAAACACCAACATAACAATACCTCACATGCAAAAGATGTGCCTACTTCCAGATTAGAAGCAGCAATACCATCACCCATGCTAACTTCCCTAGTCCACTGAGTCACACAGGCTGCCAGACACAGTGGAGTCATTCATCACACAATCAACAGCATAAATATGTACGTTGTTATCCCTGTGTTATGTGTGGCATACAATGTGCACTCATGTTCTATGTTACAGCCCTGAGATTGCCTGGTCTACTGATATGCCATTGCTGACTTACTGTTAAAGCAGTTATATGTAAGTACTGACAAGTTGAGGGTGGGGGCACAACAACACATGGTGTACTGGGATAGGCAGTAGTCCAGATATCATGTGACCATATGTCCCTTGACTGACGTAGTGCATATTCCAACCATGAGGCCTAGTGGTTATTGGGAAACACATACTACTGGACTGGGTACCTGTAGTCTCATGTGGATTTTACTTTTTTCCACATAGCTCACTATAGGGTGCCTTCTGTGCGGAGTCTGCATGTCCTTCCTGCGTTCATGTGGGTTTCCTCTGGGTGCTGCGGTTTCCTCCCACATTACAAAGACATGCATCTGGAGCATTTCTACCTGGGCTTCCACTGAAAATTGACTTTGTTCCAAGTCAGACTTTCCCGGTTAGCAAATGTTAAATACATAAATTAATAAATACATAAATAAATATTTCCTTGCATAAATGCAGCAGATCCATGTATTTGATACCATATTATAGTAATCCTTACAAGTAGTGTATAGGTTGGAGACTTACCTTGCGAATGCAGCAATTGACAGGACTGTAGTTCAGGGCTGACTCTGTGTGATGTAAGTAGTATGCAGTCAATACATGGATAGGTACAGGTTGTGTGGGTTGTCTGGCATCAACAATTTTACTATATGTATGAGAGTAGGAGTAATGTGGCAGTCCCTAGGGCCCTAGGTTGTAAATGAATGTACTATACATTGTCTTTTAGCCAAAGCCAGGGAGTATTGGGCATACCTATGTCTGCCTACAGGGATGTCATCAGGGGTTCCTCCTCCAAGTCCTCATGTGACTGTGGTTGTGGTGCTGAAGAAACTGGTGAGGGGATGTGTATCCCTTGCCTTTGCTGATCCTGCTGCAGCTGTTTCTACAGAATCATGCTGTGTAGCATGGCACATACTGTGACCGTATGGGCACATGTGGCTGGAAAGTACTGCAGGGGTCCACCAGATATATTGAGGCACTGAAACTGTGACTCGATGATGTTCTTAATTTGTGCACGTGCCTCATTATGGCATTCTTTAGTGGGTGTGTGTGCATTTCTGATGGGTGTCATCATCCACGGTCTCAGGGTGTAGCCAGCATCCCCCAGTAAATAGCTGTGTGGGATGTCCCCCCTAGCAAACATCTGGTATAGCTGTGATGCGTGCCAGATATGGGAGCCATGATAACTGCCAGGGCTGCCAGCACACACATTCATGATGATGTCCTGGGCATTGCACATGACCTGGCAGTTGATAGAGTGGTACCCCTTGTGGTTGACATAGATTCTACCCTCCTCACTGGGTGGTGACTTGATATGTACATGAGTGCAATCTATGGCACCCAGCACCTTAGGGTAGTGAGATACATGGTAGAAGTGTTGCATATTGCTGGCCCTCACCTCAGGGTAAATGTGCTCACTGGCATGTGGTAGCATGGCATCCAGGAACTGGTGGAGTACCCTGGAAACAGATTCCTGTGAGACCCCCATCATGTCCCCAGTTGGTCTTTGGAAAGCACCTGTAGCTAGTATCTTAAGAGCTACACATACCTTTGTTTCCACTGGGATGGGTTCCCCTCTGTTGGCTCCGGGTCTGAGCTGAGGGTGGCAGAGCTCAGAGAGTTCTTGTAGTATGTCCCTGTGCACTCTGTATTGCTCTACAATCTCTAGCTCATGTAGTTCCTGGAAGGTTATCCTGGGCCTGAACACTCTCTCCTTCTCTGTCTAGGCCTATTGTCAGCAGCAGGACTGACCTCAGCATCTAGCACATACAGATGTAGCAGACCAGCAGCAGCCCCTAGCATTCTCTTAGTTAAAATTCTCAAGCCTGTACTCCAATGGTGCAGAGTGTGGGGGAATATCAGATTGTAGGGTGTATGTATGTATACTTTATAGTGCTCTGCTGCAAGTGCAGCATGTGTGATTGGCTACCTATGATGCATTCCACCTGCCTAATATATCATTAACATCATTTAATGGCCATAGTTTAAGTTAAACGGAGGTCAAAACTAATTAATATGTCATTGGGTTTAGATATAATCAGCACTGCGGCATGTGGAGCAAACACATGCCCCGTCATTAAACAAAGCTTAGCAGTCAGTGTACACACCCCCACAGACTTCCACATTCAGCATGGTGGCGCACTGTGCAAACACACTGAAACTCGCTCCGCTTAGCTAAATAAAGCTTAGAAGTGAGTGCACACCCCCCTTGCAAGGATACACTCAGCATTGCGGCATGCCACATAAACAGGGTGAAATAAGCTTAAAACTCATTGTACACACCCTCCCCTGATGTCGGCTACCTCCTCTGTAAACAACAACATGGTTTTCTGCCTACATGAAGGGAATATGTGGACATGATCACACCTTTGTGCTTTTCAGTAACCCCACCTCATTTGCATAGGGATCCGTGCTCACAGCCTGGAAATGACATGCTTCAAAGCCCTACCACGTTAGCAACAGCCCCAATGCACCATTGCAGATACTTCACGCAGGCTCCTGTAATAGATTTCTATCACTAATATTAATTTTATTTTTTCCAATTTTTTTTTTTATTTTATTTTTTTTATAAAGCATGTTTGTGCACTGCAGTGTGTCACCCAAACATGCTCAGATTATTAAAAAAATAAATTTAATTTACCTTATTTTCTTTAATTTGTCAGACACACAGAGGATAGTTTCACTCATATGTATACGTGCTATGCTATTTCTGCTCATCTGTCTACATTTTACACTCCCTTTTGTCTGTCTATATTCCTGTACACAGAATTTTTCCATGTACACAACGGACACTGACACAAGGTCTGCAGAGCTGCCTATCTGTGTGGTGGATCGCTCTACCTACCTCATTTGTATGAGATTCACCTGCTTATGAGGTGATTTGCATGCCATGGAAGTTTCAGTGTTGGTTCCTCCCACATCCCAAAAACATGCTGTAGTTGGATTTGACACTCTAAATTGGCCATAGGCATGTGTGTGTGTGTGTGTGTGTGTGTGTGTGTGTGTGTGTGTGTGTGTGTGTGTGTGTGTGTGTGTGTGTGTGTGTGTGTGCCCTCCATGGAAGGTTGGATGCTGGGCTGGCAACTCAACACTGTAAAAGTTCACTGCCAATCATGATCGGATAGGTGATCTGCTGTAGTGACCCCTAACCAGGAAAAGATGAAAGAAGGAGTCTGTTGCTGTAATTATTACCTTTCATCTGCTACTCTTATCACTAGCTTTTATACACATCTGAATCCCAGTGTTATCTCATTATATCCTTTGTCTTATCTACTGCCCCATTTCTATCTTAATTTACCTCAGCCCCTCTATCTTGATTTCATTCAGCTCTTAGCCTATGCCCACCTCTACAGCAGTCAGCTTCACTATGTCCACTCCTGTACCTAGTCCAGTTTAAATGACTAGACTTCTGTTACCACCACTGCATCTAGTCTTTTGAGCCAGCATTACCCAGTCAAAGATTTGGATACACTGATGAAAAAGGGTATGGCTCCCTATTGGAAGTGAAATAACTGGTATTTCATTCCAGATACTTACTATGGAACCATAGCCTGTTAATTCTGTTTCCTTGGCGAGTCTAACCACTG